>NC_090730.1:137368990-137426490 GCF_036898095.1 Palaemon carinicauda
TAATGAAATTGGAATAGGCCTAGTTTAGTGGTCATAAAATGGAAATCAAATGGAAATTTCACTGAGGTACGAGCATCACCATATTTCTTTACCAAGAATTGAACTGGTTTCATTTAAAATTTATTTCAGATGGATGGGGAAAAAAGAGGGATCGGAACGATAACTGTTTTTTTGTTTTAGCTACGGCTGCTACACAACACACACAGATTTCCACTCTGAGATTGCTACTAAGTATTTGCAACTTTTCTGTTTTGAATGAACGTCAGAAGAGCATCGTTGTTCGCCTATTAATCTACACAGAACTTTGAAAATTCAAGTATGTCAGAATGGTTAGAATTTTCGGCGTTCTATCCCAATGTTCAGCATTCCGTCAGTTTTCGATATGTATTTCATTTATGTCTCCAAACGACGTACAAATCGTGGTCTGCTATCACAATTATAGTAATGCTTTGTACTGCATCATTACTGTTAACGCGATGAACACGTCATTGTTTCTCTATAAGCGTACCCACACAACGAAATGTGAAGGTGGTAAGACCAGGGAGAGTCAAGACCATAAAGATATCATGATTGGGCCAAAGACAAATTCACCCTGCATATTGATATAGGCAAAGGGGTTAGAGGGACTGCTCTCGGACTGGATAGCGGTAGTCTAAACACAGAGTTTGATGTCCATAAGGTGTTCATAAACACCTGAAAATATACATAGTTGCACATTCTTTAATGTTATATACAAAGATGGACTACTCACAAGAACCAAAAGTCTAAAGATTAGCAAAAACATTGATATGTCGAAACCGCATTGTACCATCACCCCCTAAAGGCCAAACCGATCTCAGATCATGTGTTCTTATGATGGGAGGCTTGAGTGAATGTACAGAAAATGAAAGGGGGCCGGAGTAATAGTTTAAAAAAAAAAAGATAAGGGAAAAGCGACAGTATAATACACTGGCCTTCATACCAAGATCATATAGATGAAAGAAAAGGAAAGTTAATCAGCAATAATAATTAACAGGTAATTAATTGTCAGTGGCCTTAGTTTTAAGCAAGTTCTTTGTCATCTCTTAATGTAATTTTCTTGTAATTCCTCCTTTTAAATATTATACTGAAAGCCAGCCTTCCAGTTGTTGCTATCGTCTGCTATTGCCATGTCTATCGACAAATATAAGTAGATTAAAAACGAGGTAGAAGGGGGATGTTTGTTGATGTTAGTATATGTTTTTCAAATCACAGCCATAAGTATTTAGTTAGAGATCTAAATAGAAAACCTATAGAGATTTCATATTGCAGCAGCAATGCATATTGTTACAAAGAATTAAAATCCACGTGGGTTGAAGTATATTGAATCTTATATGTTTAGATATATCTCAAAAACCTTTAAAATGCGATCGCCCATCGTTTCAAGGCTTAAGTTTTTTATACAAAAAGTATGCATCAATCTGATTGATTCACTGGATACGAATGTAAGCATATTATTTTATCTCTCTCTCTCTCTCTCTCTCTCTCTCTCTCTCTCTCTCTCTCTCTCTCTCTCTCTCTCTCTTCAACCCAAATACTTTTTACTGTTGTAGTTGTTCTTTCCCTTGATTTTAGCGCAGTCTCCACGCCTGCAAGTTCGAACTTATTTGTAGTCACAAGAAACGTAGGTCTGTTTTGATAAAAAAAAAAAAAAAAAAAAAAAAAAAAAAAAAAAAAAAAAAAAAAAAAAAAAAAAAAAAAATATTATCTCACGTCAGGCTTTCAGTCTAATAATACTTGTCCAAAACTATGAGGTTGATTTGAAATCTTTTTGATAATCAATTGTTATTTTATTTCAATAAACTTGCATTTTTATGGAACAGATTATTAGAGTAAATATTTATTTCAAGACAGAAATGCTTCCAACAATGATACGGTAAGGCTACTCACTTAGTGTTCGTGGCTCAAGGTTAAAGCTGTTTCATTTCTTAATAACAAGATTTGCGCTATGTAAACATTTCCCAAAATCATTAAAGTTGTTTCTTGAAGCGAACCTCGCACAAGAAGCAACAATCCAAATGGAAACGAATACCAACTGTGCATTTCATTGCAATATTTTTGTCATTCCAAATAATTGTTATTTGTTTCAGTTGTTAATCATTAAAGCATCCACTCCTTTATTTGTTTTTCGTCTAGAGAGCCTCAGTTTCTAATTCCCCTCTGTTTGCTTTTCATTTTCCCCCTTTTTTTATCTCCTCTATTTAGTCTTTATCTTTACCCACATTCAGTAATGCTTGACCCCTCCATCTGCTCTTTTTAAGGCCATTACTTTTTAAAGTTAAACGTTTCCTTGTTTTTCTTTTTTTTCTTTTTCACCTAATATGTTCTCCGTTTTCTATTGGAAAAGTAAAAATAGTCTTATATCCGTTATGATATAAATAATGAAGGTGCGTATAATTGTACTGTCCCTTTTTTCTTTAACTATGCAGGGTTTGTTATATAGAAAAGATGGAGGATGTTATTTGGATAAAGGAATGTGCAATTTCTGAATGTTAGTAGGGAATAATAGAGTTATGTATAGATAGGGCTACAGAAGGTAGATGGACAGGATTGATTGAATGATTGATTGATTATGAGTTATCTGGCATCCTGACATCTAAGGTCATTGACGCCGAGGTTGTACAGGAAAAGAAAGTCCTTTATATCTTAGAAGATGGAAACTAGATGTGAATTATAAAGTGCAGAATGTTTATTGGTGTCGGGACGTGTTGCACTTTCGTTAACAGGACAGCCACATCAGTATATGAAGGTCCATGAATAGTGTTCCCCACTGACAAATCAAATCTCTCTTCATGGCTTCAAGAACCACTCTTCGTCACATCATCTCGACTAATAAGATAAATTTATGACAACATTGAGAGTCGGTCATTGCACTCCTTCATAACAATTGTTAGCTAATTCACTAATCATTTTAATCCATTATGGTCAACCGCATATTTTCAAAATAAATACATTACTTGAATTACCCTACAATCTCTTGATACAAAGACTTCAGGGTTTCTTTAAAGATGTATCTTTATCCATTGGATACTGGATAGTAATTGAGACGAAGGCCATGACATTTCCTTCGATTTTCTTTGGAAGTCCTCTGTCGTGATGCCATCTGGTATATATCGAAGTATCCCTTACCCTTTAACATTGGGCTGTTGATCAAATGTGTGAGTTTATGCTCTTGCAAAAGCAGTCATCGCACCCTAATAATTTTGCATGGCAAGGACTTAGTTCTTCCTTCTTTGAGGAAATAAAAATATCGTCGTCAGTTGCGATGAACGGTTATTAGATGTGCAGTATATGTAAATGAAGAAGGGTTGCTCGAAACCCTAATGGTAAGCCTTTTGTTAAGGTATGAGGAATTGCTAATGCTGGGAAAGGTTTATAGTACATGGGGTTTATGCAGATTAAATATTAATGATACTGTAATTCATATGATGTTTTTCTATCGAGCTATTCCTGTTACTGGAAGTGGCTTAATTAGACAGACACTCAGACTTGCACACACCACAAATGGGATTTGATATCGGATTTTATAAGATTTCTATACTCTTTGATCAATTACATACAAGAATATATGTTAAGTATACAAGTGTTGAATTTTTAATTTACTTAAAATTGAAGAGACAAAAATGAGTTATTAGTAGGATAAGGAGTTTTAGAAAGGATAGATATTGGTTTGAATTGAAACATAGATTAGCTTTGTGTATTATCCCTTTTAAAAAGTCATAAAAAGGATTTTCTTTCAATTTTCCAGTAATTTTTTTCTTCTCATTTACATTTACCTTTTAGGAAAGATTTAATTTTCGATAGATGATTGTCTGAGACAACCAAGGAACATTGCAAGCCAGAAACGGAAGTTATTGCAAAAGGTGAATTTAGACCAATAAAGAAAATTGATACAGGCAAATGAAGAATGAAATAAAAGTAATGACAAAAGATGAATTAAAAAAATAAGCAAATTTAAATAGGGCGTATAAAGAATTAAGTTTTTTTCCGACGTACTCGATACCTGTATATTTGTACGTAAAATTAAGGGGAACTATTTGTGTTTCGGGCAGTAGACAAGAAATGTAAATTCTTACGTCAAGTTACGACGAAATATCTCGGAGAAATATCAGTCTAACGGAAATAAAGTAAAAGTAGGAATTTCCTTCGCAGAAGTTAGTGAAAATAGTTGTGCATTATTCACGAGTGTTAAAGAGCCATCCTAATGTATGGTAACCTCATTTTACTTCCAAGTTGTTTATTTTTTATTTTTTTGTTGCTAATGGCGAAGGTCATGTAAATTTTGTCGTATTAAGACTTAAAGTTGAATATTCAACTATCTAAAGTCGTTAATCATTTCCTAATTATATAATCAATACGAATAAGAAGAAAATATCACCTGTAAATTTTACCCTCTGAAGATGCGCGACCAAAATGTAAGTTAATTTTTTCTTTATGTTCAGATGTTATTCTATATTCGGCACAACATCAATAAGTCTTGTATCTTCATATCTATTTTACATTGTTCCCACATCCAAATATTTCTTTTTCATTTTAACACTTTCCTCAATGTTTTTCATAACACATTTTCAGCTTTATTTCTTTCCCTTCCTTGAATTGTTCTGTTTTCCCGACACCCTTTCCTGCATATTTTTCTTTTATTTTTCCATTTCTGTACCTATTTTGTGTTCTGCAATTGTATTATTGCTTATTAGTTTTTCTTTATTTTATTTCATGATAGATAATGTGTCATTCCCAAAAAGAGTTTAATTTCCTTAATCATTATCAATCGCTTAAACACATTCATTATGTTATGCGGATTCTTTTTTTTTTTTTTTTTTTTTTTTTGGCTGAAATAAGTCAGTATTATGATTAATTTCTCCTACTTTATAGGAATTAAAATTTTGGCAAAGTCACGTGATATATTTTATTTTTATTAAGGTTAATTAGTGTTCCCCCATACTCTTTTATTGCATAAATTTGAAATGTAATTTGTGTTCCTAAAATAGCAAAAGGAATACTTGCACCCTCTCTCTCTCTCTCTCTCTCTCTCTCTCTCTCTCTCTCTCTCTCTCTCTCTCTCTCTCTCTCTCTCTCTCTCTCTCTCTCTCTCTGTTGTTTCATTCTATGGGTATCTATTAGTAATAACAGCACTTTCATTGTTTTTAAATGGCTTTTTCCAGGAAGGATTGGCTAGACCAAGACCTGGCTAGACTTTTCTATTGCACCAAAATAAGTTTTTTTTTTTTTTCACTTGTATACTATGTTCTGTACTTCTTCCATATATTTATTAATTTGTACAAGTTTCAGAATCCAGAACTCCGGGTCTTTGTAAGAATATATCATTTAGAATATATCTTTTGTGAACTAATTGTGATGCAAAGTGAATAATTTCTGTTTACCGTATGTTATTCTCTAGTGATAGGGAATAAATTCATTTAATTTAAATACCTTATGGTAACTTATTTGCAATGGAAAATCCCCCTTTCCATTTAGATAAAAGGTATCATATTTCACAATAAGAGTACTTCCATATGACGCTCGTACATTCCCTCTTTCTGAGTTCATTTGGTTTGCAATCTTCATTTTGTAATTTCATATGTCACTTTCCTAATACCATCGTTACTCAGAACAGTTTTTTTATTTTTTAATAAAATAATATTTCTCCAATAGTGTTTATCAGAAGAACTTCCTATGTCTGTGCGTTTGTGACTTGAATTGAACATACCATCATAATAACTTTTTTTTTCGCTTAAGACATACTGCCAAATCGATCTGCTGACTCGGGCGACCATTACATCCCCAGAAGAATAAGATCAGCATTTATATGTCTGACAGCATTCGACCTCATTTGGGAAAGGA
Source organism: Palaemon carinicauda (assembly GCF_036898095.1). Classification (NCBI taxonomy): domain Eukaryota; kingdom Metazoa; phylum Arthropoda; class Malacostraca; order Decapoda; family Palaemonidae; genus Palaemon; species Palaemon carinicauda. The sequence goes on from NC_090730.1 coordinate 137,374,850, forward strand.
CATTGCCGGGAATTTCCTTTGTGCGTTATCGTCTCATTAACTTTTAGTAATTGCTTGTCCTTCTTCCTTCTCATCTTTGGAGTTATGGACCATCATTTGTTCCACGTCAGCATTATTTCAAGAGCCTTTGAGAGATTTTGTTTTCTCTGATAACCCAGTCGACTTTATTCTATGCATTTACCCTTCATTTCAAAAGCCATATCGAGAATGTCTTGCTTTTAAGGACTCTTAAAGAATGTTCTTTCTGGAAACCTCTCTCGCAGATGAAATCTTTTATTCTTATAATTGGCTAACATAGAAAGGGAATTATACATTACTGTTATATCCTGACATGTAATTTTCTTTCGTGTCTTTTTTTTATCCAAACGTTCAACATGTGGTAATCTTCCCTAACTCCCATCAAGTTGTCTGGAGTTCAAGAGCCGTTCAAAGTCCCATAGGTTTCTTTAGTTCACAACTTCCATCCATGTGAGCTGCGAAGTCTGGGTTTGGGTGGATCTATAAGTCTGCATACAGAGTTATCAGCAGCCAAAGCCTTGTCCTCCCTGGTCCTATCTTGTATCCAGAAGGTTTTAGTCATTAATCGTATTTTATATGGTCACTCTTTAAGACTTTCTTAGTCGACATATAAACCAATCGAGAGTTTTTATTTTTTTATTTTTTTATTTTTTTTTTTTTTGTGTGGGGGGGGGGGGCGCCCTTCTGAAATGCCTTTTCCTTCATATCACGTCAGCTGTAACCACCACCGCATCTTCCCCAAAAATATAAATTACTTTTGGTCTCAGTTAACTTCTTCGTTTCGTAAACTTTTGCTGCCGACAGATGTATTTAAACGTAATCCTTTCTGTTTCATAACGGTAATGAATGACTAGTTATGTTTATTACTTTTCCTAATTATTCCACATTTTCCATCTTTGATATTCCCTCTTTTATAAAGATATGGAGAGTTTACAATCAAAATACCATTTCTCGTCATGCAAGTCCACTCAGGAAGTACAGTTTCTTTGTTTAATTCCAACGCTAAATTGTATTAACGATTCGCCTACCTATTTGAAGAATGTCCTTCATTGTACAACTTATCTTCTACTCCAATATCCTTTTATATTCTTAATTCATACTTAAAGCACCTTGTGTCTCTTTCGGTATATGATAACTAATGTCCTCCTTTTAAATCTACAACGCTGCGACTACAGCCAGAACTGCGGAGTAACCCAGCAATAAATCAAGATTTGTGCCTAAGCTTAAAGCGTACCCGTGCTAAAGCTGACATCGGGTGGGATAGAACGGTACCTGACTCTATTTGTCATCTCTTTCACCTATCAGTACCTCAATGTTTAACGCAGGACCGGAGGACATAAGGGGCAATAGCACATTGCTCCCTTGTCTGAGACCTTCCCCCTCCTGATAAAAAAATAGATAGTTGGGAAATTAGTGAAATGTTACAATAAAATTATTTGGTAACGCACGGCACCTCCCAGTAACAGAATGAGAAATATCTAATTTATTCATTTATCTTTATTTTCTTTAGACATTGTAATGATTAATTATGTAAAAGGTGCCATTAATGGCATAAGATACAGTAACAGACATTTAAACGAACGCCAGTTTATGATGAACTGTAATCTGCATGGTTAGCATTTTCATTGTGATCCAAATTTGAAGCTGTAGCCTGTGGTTCAAAATTACGAGTATCCAAATTTCGCATACAAGATCATGACATACAGTGACTGTTACCCTAACGCAGTACGGAGAAACCGCCAAACATTTTGTATTGTAATGCAACGTAAATTTTATGGAAAGGAAAAGTTTACTCTAAAATGAATTAATAGTATTTTGATCATTATTAGGTTTTAGGTAACCCTACACGGTACAATACTTATTTTCAGCTGAGAAAACCCTGGCATATAGGGGTTGTGAAGAGATTATTACTATTATTATTATTATTATTATTATTATTATTATTATTATTATTATTATTATTATTATTATTATTATTATTATTATTATTATTAAGCTAAACCCTAGTTGGAAAAGTAGGATGCTACCAGGGGCCACAACAGGGAAAATAGCCCAGTGAGGAAAGGAAACAAGGAAAATGAAATATTTTAAGAACAGTGACAACATTAAAATAAATATTTCCTATTTAAACTATAAAAAACTTTTAACAAAACCAGAGGAAGAGAAATTAGATAGAAAAGTGTGCCTTTGTTTACCCTTAATCAAGAGAACTCTAACCCAAGACAATGGAAGACCATGGTACAGAGGCTATGGCACTACCCAAGACTAGAGAACAATGGTTTAATTTTGGAGTGTCCTCCTAGAAGAGCTGCTTTCCATAGCTAAAGAGTCTCTTCTACCCTTACCAAGAGGAAAGTAGCCACAGAACAATTACAGTGCAATAGTTAGGATCAAAGCATAACGTGAATATTTCTAAATCATGCCTTCGTTTCACGCAAATGTATATTTTCAATTAAAAACCTCCTTCGTTCCACCCATTGGGAGGTTTAAAGCGATTTTGTTTTTTCAAGGAAAAATTAAAAGAATAAAATGGTTATTAGTCATTTTTGTACATGGTTGCTTAGGCTTACTTGTCTAAACCCTTTTCTTTCTCCACCCAGCCCAGTTCCTGGTGTTTGATTGATTCCTCTGAAATATCAAATATCTGCACCCATTGAACGTGCTTTATCACCGTTTTATCATTCTCAGTTGACCATTAAATCAAAGTAACTATGATTCATGAATTTCCTTTTTCCGTTCGTGAATATAGTCTTTAAGATAATTTTCAATTTTTCTTCTGTTTATGAAGTATTTAATCTCAAGTTCGAAACCAATTCGATTTTCTGCATATTGATTATCGCGTGTTTTTGCTTGCTAAAGCATTTATTTTCCCTTTCTGATGGAGTAATTTCGGAGCACTTCTCAAAATTATCTTCTATATTTAATCCATCCAACAGATCTTGGGTATCCAAAGCACTGATTCAAGTCAACATTTCTTGAATATTTGTACTTTGCGTAAAAATAAATCCAGATGAACTATTCTATGTTGTTGATACGCTAAAGATATATCATATAGAATATATTATATTATATTATTCTATATTATGTTATGATGCTACTACAGTATATATTACGATGTGTATATTACAGTATATTATATTATTTCATATTACATTCTATTACCAAAGAGACCCCTGCTGACTGTCCTGATAAAACTGTGAACTTTAGGGAATATTCCCAACGCGGAAGAATGTCAGTATCCGGGAATTTCAAGTTTGTAAAGTATGCTGGGTATAAGTAAATAGCTCTCTTGTATATATAATAGAGAGAGAGAGAGAGAGAGAGAGAGAGAGAGAGAGAGAGAGAGAGAGAGAGTATTAAAGTTTCATTCTCAAAGTGCAAAACTATCTGAAATTTTAGAAGCCGGTAAGCATTCGTAACAGTCACGATGTAATAAATTTTTGTATGTCCTTGATTACTATTAATAGTTATTAATCACAAAAGAATTTATTACACATATAAAACTCAAGGACATAAAAATTCTTATCTTTTTACTCTGAAATTCACAAAGCCTGCAATCGAATGACAAGTAACAAATATTACAATATAAAAGTATAGGTCTATATTTGAAGTCTAAAATGTATTCGAATAGTTATATCTATATTCGACAATAGGATCTAGTTTCCTTCCAGTTTAATACAGGTAAATCATGTTGATCCATCTTCAGCATGCCATTAAACGAACATAGGATTTATAACAGAAAGGCGAACATTAGGCTCGGTCCACAGGAGCTGTTTGATGCCGCACGGTTTTTTTTCGCGTTGATTAGAAATCCATGGAGATCAATGAGTCCCTTCACACCCACCCCGCTCGGAAGAATTGTAGAGCGTCAGTGATTGACTTGCCTCGTGCAACGGTAATCCGCGTTGTTCCAATGTAGCTGCTTGTAGGAACTACGAGGCCATTTTGGAAAAAATCGCTTGTGCGAAGACATGCCTCCTAACGAGCGGAAATTTTTCCTTTGGGAAAAAAAATCCTCAGGCTCGCTTCACACGAGCTGATTTTCTTCCCTATGGAAATATTTATGCTTTTTAAGAGGCATATCTTCCCACGAGCGGATTTTCCCCGAGCTGCCTCGTAGTTTATATAAGCTGCTGCACTAGAACCGTGCGGGTTAGCAGCACACGCGCCTAGTAAACCGCTACCTCTCGGAAATTCTTCCGCGCGGGAGCGCGTGAAGGGCCTTATTAATCTTCACACACTCGTGTGAAGTGAGCCTGAAACTGAAACTGAAAAAAGTATCCGACCAAAGCATCAGCAGTTTTGATCTTTCTGGCAACTGTTGATTCTTCTCTACCCCGCAAGCTATGTAATTTTTAGTTTCCTGCTGCTATTCCTGATTGCTGTTAAGCCACTTCCTCGAATAATGCGGATTAGCGTTTTTTTCTAAGGGAGAGCCTACTGTCTTATCCACTTATATGTTTTCACCATTCTGTTTAGTTCCGAGCTTGTCAAGACATTTGATCGCATGAATAAGGATAATAACGGAGTAAAATTGTTCTAGGCGTTAAAGAAATTGAATGATTCATACTGATTTCTGTTCGTGAGCTGCATTTCTTCCTAATTGTTCCACTGTATAGTTTTGGACTCATAGAGATGGACAGCGAGAGCCAGAAGTTTGAAATATCAGTGACACAATAAGACTAAATACTCATGCAGAGGACCTGCATTACGAAATGAGGATGAACATCTCTTGGGCGGTTAAACTTGTGAGAAACAAAAAATCAGTTGGTCAGGTTAAATTTGTTAGTCGTCAAAAATTTGCATAATGTAAATAGACCCTTGAAATTTTGACCTGAAAGATTTTTTAGTTTATACTTCTGTCTTTCGAAAGTTAACTCTCTCGGCCTCGATAAGATGGTGACCTGGGAATGGTCAGTCTGGCGGTTTTATGCAGCTACAAAAATTTAATAATTTTTTTTTCATTGTTTTTTTTTTCTTGTTTCTATTATCATTAGTAGTAGTTATTATGATTATTTTCGGTTGCTATCATCTTACAATAACATAAAGTGTATATAAAATTTTTGAGAAAAACGCATACTTCCTAGTATTCTATTTTTGTAATGGGAATTGCCGTTGTTTTTGCATTTAGTTTTACTGCTATCATTTATTTAAATTTTCGTTGTCAGTGTTTTTTATCTTAATCCTCATGAAAAAATTTAGATAATATTGATAATGATGATAATAATAATGATATGATAATGAATATCCGTAATGAAAATTATATTGATAATAATAATATTGATAATGATAGTAGTAGTGATGGCCGACGTAGTCCTAAAACATATTAGTTGGTAGGAACAAGATTTTAATTTATATTTTGTCTGCAAAAATTACACGTTGCATATGTATAATTGGAAACACAGATTTTATAGTATTTAACTGTTTAGTTCACCGTAAATAATTTTCTGTAAAAAAAAAAAAAGGAAAAAAAAATCATCCTAAGTAATCAGCTGTCTACTCTGCAGGTAATTAAATTCTTGGGTTGAACACATGAGCGTAATTTCTTCAATACCTTCAAATAATTCACTAAAATATAATTGTTCTATACTGATTATTTAAGCTTCCTTAACATTATAGCTACTGTTATTCCATCTCATATATCAAAAGGAAACTAATCATTGACCTCATATCAACAACAGTCCATCACCAGATCTTATAATCATTTAATCAACATTAATTTATTTGTAATTTTTTTGCAGGAAATAGAGATAATAATTCTCTCTCTCTCTCTCTCTCTCTCTCTCTCTCTCTCTCTCTCTCTCTCTCTCTCTCTCTCTCTCTCTCTCTCTCTCTTACACACACACACAGAAAGAAACACGACATTAAAAGACTTTTTATGCTGAGCAAACACATTTGTAAAATAGTTACAAAAATTACAATTTCAGATAACGTAGATAACTTTCATTACGCCATTCAGGGAGACAGTGAACTAATATGCAGTAAATCTACGTCCAAAAAAACGTTATAATGCGAGATTTTCATCAAAAGAAGAGAGAGAGAGAGAGAGAGAGAGAGAGAGAGAGAGAGAGAGAGAGAGAGAGAGAGAGAGAGAGAGAGAGAGAGAATTTGTCGTGAAATTTTACAAAAGTTCAGCCTTTGGTTTATCTGGTAATCTTTTAAAACAACCAGCCTAAAGGTTTCGGTCATAGTTTGCATATATAGGCATCGGGATGCTATTTTTTGTCTCCAAAGGAAAATGAAAATATGACAGAATTTAACTTCCCCTTTTGGTTCTTGAAAACTAAAGTCATGGATGAAAATCGATAGTGCATCATTTCCAGATACTCAGAGGTATTTCATGAACTGTTCAGAAAATACTCATTATCATTACTAACCGTACACGTTCAACATAATGAAAATAAATATATTTCTTAACATATTTAATAGTATCGACTATTTATTTTAGGGCACCTTTGCCATGAATTAAGAATTTTCACAGTCACCTTATCAGTAGAATAAATAAACCACAAATAGAGTTAGTTTGCAAGAACATACGTCTTGGAAACTCTAACAGCTGAACAACTGCCCCACAGTCCAACACATCCTCTCTATTCTGTAGTCCACAACTGCATCTGCTGCTCTTGTCAAAACTTACCATGTACCTTCCCTGTTACACACACTGTTAAAAACTTTATATCATTCACATAATTACCAATTCATATAAACACTTACATATATATAAATATAGATACGTGTGATACACACACACACAGACATATATATATATATATATATATATATATATATATATATATATGTGTATATGTATATATATATATATATATATATATATATATATATATATTTATATTATATATATGCAGTATGTATATATATATATATGTGTATATATACAGTATATGTATGTATATATATATATATATATATATATATATATATATATATATATATATATATGTATATATATATGCAGTATGTATATATATATATATATATATATATATATATATATATATATATATATATATATATGTGTGTGTGTGTGTGAGGCGTGTGTGGGTGGGCGTGCGTGTGTGCGTGCCTCCAGGTGTACTCTTCATTCTATTGTTATTCGAATCATCTTATTAGTATGAAAAATGAATGGTAGTAACACAGCTCTCTTTCGGGTATCTATTGATTTTCTTCTAAAAACTATTTTAAATGCATTAACACGAGAAAACATAGCAACTTAAAAGCCTTTCGTAAAGACGACGTATATAAGCTAAACAAGCTTTTCATCAGAGCCCTTTCAAAGCAGGTAATTGGCTTAACTGGTGTTATATCCGTTACTTTGTCGTTAACGTATAAACTTTGTCCTGGAAAGGAAAATGAGTCATTAGTTTTACTTGTATAATCTGTTTATCAAGAATAACTTTTCCAGATGTAGTTGTGTGTTGAATGCAAAATTAAATTTAGATCAATATTGAATAATTATGTGTTAATAATTACGCGAGTAATGATCTCCTTTGCTTATATTGCAAACTCGACTTCTTTTCTGTTTTCTCTACTTCAGTTCAGAAAGAATAATGAGATATTCCCTTGATTTACAAATCAAAAATTTTCGAACATGCCACGAAACAAGTTTTGTCACAGTGTCATTTTCCAGTCGTCCATGTTATTAAATCATTGAACGTTCACCCTGCAAGTGTGCTTGCTTTTGTTATCACTTCTATTCCAACGCAATATATAATCTTCGTGTTGGAGTCTCTTCTGTTCTCTGCTTAAACGTAATTGGATATTCAATCCTTCTGATTGTCGAGGAATCCTGAGAACTTGCAATGAAGCCAACCTTAGGGAATCTAGATCGCTTCCACGTGTACAGAAAATATCAGTTCACCGGTTCACCAGAATCCAAAATCACTCTGTTGACGATATTTTTTATTTCATTTTATCATTTGCAATCTATATTTTTATTAAAATAAGGGTTATCTTCAAATGCCTTGATATATAGTTTCTTTTGTGTAATACCCTTCTTCCCTATGATTTTATTGCTGCAATAGAACTTATTTATTTTTAAGTTAAATTGTTTATCCACTTGGAACTCCCTCGTTCCTCAAACTAGCATATACAGTATATCTTTCTTTTAACTTTTAGTTATTTAATTTTATCTTTACTGTTGTGCTTTTATTTCTATCATAATTGCCATTTCTGTTTTCTTTTCCTATTCTATTTTTTATGAACATACTGACCTTCCGTTTTTGGTCTGTATATTCAACGTTCATATTTTTCTTCGAAGCTTTTATTCAAGCTTTTCTTAACCGAGTTCATTTCGTCTCTCATTATCCGTAATTGTGAGAGTTCCACTCATTTCATTTTCATATTCATTCGAGCTGGAAACTTCTCATGCTAGATAGGCTGTTGCTAAGAGAAGAAAATATCGATATGAAGAAATGTTTTTTTTAAAGAGGAAGGACAATATAAAGAAAAAAATTCAAATTTTTTTTTTCGTATCCATTTAGGTATTACACAATTAACCGCAGACTATGCAAAAATAGGTCACAATATTAAGGATATTCCTTTTACATTGCTGTCTTCACTCCCCCCCCCCTTTGAAACATGGTATAGATTCGTTTCATAACGTTTTCTAGCATTGCTTTGTTTAATCCCTTGCCCATTCTTCTTATCGCTAAGAGCCAGGTCTCTCCTTTCTCGCCAGTTCTTTTGTCTCAAAGCTGGACAATATTTCAATGGATTCAGGGACTTTCACTCGGTGCGTTCTTCGTTCTTTTTCTTCCCCTGAGTTTTTTTTCTGGTTCGGTTTGCATTAATTGTCTTTGACTTCCATTCCTTCTTTCTTACAGTGTTCGTATTTCCTGTTGAAGAGCTCTCGTGTGATGATATTCTGTTTTATCTATGCAATCCTTGTTATTCATGCACGGTGTTCTTCCATATTGTGTTTATGTTACAGCTTGAGGATTATTAAAAAAGCTTCAAAATGAGAATTTCATGGGTTCTATTTAGATACTTTCTTTTTTTAAGTACACAATCATTCTCTTGCGCTATAGGGTAGATTAACATTCTTTTATAGCCCAAATTCATTATTCTTGTATTATTATACTCAGAATAGATTGAACTACAGAGTAATTCTAATGTTGATGTTTTTGATTCATTGGTGTTTAATAATTAATGAGCTATTTGTTAATAACATCACTTATGATTTCTATACCGACTTTAGTCAAGATTATTTTTTTCTGAAATATAATTGCAATGTAGGTTTTCAGATTATTTTTCCACTTTAAGTAATTAGGCCTACGGCATTTGTAACTGAATTCAGAAGATTTCGGTTTTATGTAATTCAGCAGCCTTTTCAATTTTGCCTTCTCTCGTTTTATATGAGATGCTCTTAAAATAACAATATTTTTTTTATTAAAAGGAATTATATATGGAGTAAGATAAAGATGAATTTCCCCAATTAAGATCAATATAGATCAGTCCTTTTAATGGTAAGAATAACAAAGGATTGCGTGTACAATAGAGCACAGGTCTGTCTAATTTATTCCATATATTTAATAGTTTATTTACCTTGTGGCATTTTTGTATTTCTTTAAGTTCTCGTTTTCTAAATCCTAGCTTGCCAAGACAGACTTAACTAAGCAGATCTGTTTTTAAACTCTCATTATCAGAAATACTGATCTCTTTCACTCTTGAGCCTCTGTGTACTCGAATTTATATTTTTTGGAAGAAGTTGTAGTCTTTTTGAAGGTGATTTAATTTTCTTTATCCTTATGTGTAAGGATGCAGTTGTCATTTAATTGTTATTTTATATCCTTCTTTTTAACATAAACTAATTTGAAAGTGTACCCATGTAACCACCATCTGTATGGCCGTCAAGGAACGATGATTATAAATTTTCTCCATGGAAAGAGTGTGTGTTACATGCTCGCCTTTGAGTATCTCACCTTTTGCTTACTCTGTACCACTCGTCCTCCATTCTCATGGAATGTGATGGCACTTGTCAAGCCAACAATAATTAACATCGATGGAACCTTGTGCATATGGAAAGCAACTTTGTATATATAGATATACTCTAGATAAGGCATCGTTATCAGTAATAAATTACAGAGATATTAATTAAAACCATAAATCAAAGTGCGGACTAAATGATCTTTATACGGACTAAATGATCTTTATACTTGAAGTACAATAAATCTGTGAATGTCAACAAAAGCCCCGAAGACTATTTTTGCCGTTCTGAGAAAAACAGAACAAAACAGAAACAAGTTCTGGACGTAAGAAAAAAAGTTTACAAACTGTCTTCAGTAGATCTTGGTAGAACGTAAACGCAGAATTTTTGTTTTTCTTTTCTGAATCAATTGTTTGCCTTGAATCTGTTCAAGAAATGGTTTAGCAGAAGGACCTCTAATTTGTGAACAATGTCTCCAAGCGTCACACAAAATTAAGACATATTTTCAGGCATACTGTATGTTGCAATTTCCCCTACAAGTAATTACTTTTTTCAATAGTAATGTACCGAACAGAATCAAATAGGCTATGAAGTTCTTTTCTATTCTAGTGTAAAAATGTTCTATCTCAAAACTGAGTCTATATGTATCTGTTTCCTCTAGTGCTATTCTCTCTCTCTCTCTCTCTCTCTCTCTCTCTCTCTCTCTCTCTCTCTCTCTCTCTCTCTCTCTCTCTCTCTCTCTCAGCTTGCTTGTTTATCATGATTACTCCATCTTGACCATCTTTTGAAGTTCCGTGCAACTCTGTCCGTCATCCTCTTTGCTAATACTATGAATCCTGTGATCATTATATTTTTGAAAGAAATATTCCTCCCTTTCTTAGACTATTGGCATTCTGTCTCCTCCGACAGGAACATCGTTTGACATTTCCTTTGTGTATCATCATCCTCTATGAACTTTTAATGAATCTTCGCTCCTCTCCTCCGACGTCTTCTCGAGATATTGATAGATATTTTCTCCCGTGCTTTTATCCTTCTATTAGCCTTTGATGAGTGTCTGGTCTTTTGCCGTCTTTTAGATTCTCCACAACCAATACCCCTTCCTCTAGAGAGAGAGAGAGAGAGAGAGAGAGAGAGAGAGAGAGAGAGAGAGAGAGAGAGAGAGAGAGAGAGAGAGAGAGAGAGAGTACCTCCTAGTTTACCTACCTCCTCCTATGCGAATGCATTAACTTTAACCTTCATGTAATTCATATCTTAAATGTTCACCCTTTTTATGATCATCATTAAAAACTCTTATAACCTTATGATAACTTTGATAAACTTCGGTACATTGATGCTTGGTCTAGAATTAGTTATAATATAACTAATCTCTACTCTGAATATAAGCATTTCTCATTATTAGACAATTCCCACAATTTTTTTGGATTTTAACTTCACAATTAGTCATTTTGCCCGGTTATGTTTGTACTTGTGTAGGCACCCTTACCTTTTTTATACACTTTCTATCTTATGTAACAGTATATAATGGAATTTTCAGCCTTTTTTTATTTTTGATACTTCAAAAGTTTTTTGTGTATAAAACTGATTTTGGCAATTTGGTCACAAACTCATCAGTTGAAATTTCAATCATATTAGAAAGTAATTTTTGGACATCAAAAACGAAATTGTATAACTTTCATACACAGATTATAACAATTCTTTGAAAGTAGTTTACAATACACATTTAATTTTTTGTGTAGGACGAAAATGATGCAGCCCTGTTTAAAATCAAAACCTGAGAAATATCACCCATTACATTTTCAACAAAATATCGTCAAGCCACCGTGGAGTTAATAGAACTGATGGCCAAGACTTTAATTCTTATCACCTTTAAAGCTTAACAAGCTTCTCCATATACTAGGTTTTTGGTTTTTCTAGGGACTCTTTCTAGCTTTAGATACTCCATCCTTATCAGTAGTGATCATAAAAAAGAAACTTTGTTAATACTATGATCTCTTTTTTTCATAGGGAATTAACTAAAGGGATTCATTGGGCATTTTCCCTGTTATTTTTTTTTTTGTGGTGGGGGGGCCGTTAATTTATAATACAATTTATGTCTTTTCTTTTTCATTCAATTTTACATATAGTTATACTGGCGTAAAGTAAATTTCAAAAGTATATTCTCACCTTAATTCAGTGGCAAGTTATTTATCATCCCTTATCAAAATACAATTTTTAAATGTGTGACGAAACAATGAAATTAATATATATTTATTTTCAAGATTTACTTCATTTATCAATTTTTATTTCTTATTCTGTAACCATTTTCACTTGCTGTAAAAATTATCTCTTTGACACTATGCTCTTAATTTCTGTGGAAAAAAAATATCATTTTATCCGAAAATGTTACCAAATGAAACAAAAAAAAAGGACTTCAGGGGCAACAACATCTTAGAACATGTTTATCTTCCAAGTTTTCTTTTCCTGTCTATTTGAAATGACTGCATCATGGTTCTTGACGCGAGAATATGCACTTGATATCAGTCAGTTGGTATAACTTTCTTTTAGTCTTCCTTCCCTGAGCCTCCAGTCTGACATTTCCTTCCGTGTTGTAACTTATTTGTTTTTACGATTTCACGACTTTTCTTATTTTGTTTTGAGCCCTGTTAAGATGCCGAATGATTATTCTCTCACCCTCGACATTAAGGATATATTTCAGAATTAAGGATATATTTTAGGCAATAAAGCGATACTGATTATTCACAATAACGAAAAGGTGTGTGGGAATTAAAATTTTTTACTATTCGTGGTTAGGTGTTTATTTTTAATTTTACTTTCTTTTGCTCGCTACTCTGATTAGGCAAGTGTTGCAAATAACTCTCATTAAATGTTATTGACTCAAATACCGACTGTGCTTGGAATTCAATAGAAGGTCTTTTAACTAATTAGATTAAATTAACTTCACGGAAGGAACTTTTTCATTGTCGCCCTCGTCTTTACTGATATAATGCAGACCCCCAAATTTTGTCGTTTGCCTTCACCGAATTGCAAAGTTTGATTCTCGAGACTTTGAAGATTAGCAGCTTGAAAACAGAAGCATCTGTCTTTTGAGACCCGAGAAACCGGATTTTCTTTCCCAGTCTCTCAAAAGTTAACTCCCTCGACTTCGATAAGACTGCTTCATGGGATAGTTTCCAATGAACTTTTTGTAAATGCTCTGGTGCTAAAGGAACTTTCAAGTATTATTTTCATTACTTCTACTGATTAAGATATTTCTCGTTAAACAGGACTTTGTGAAGTAATGGTAATAACAAGTCTTGTCTATGTCGATTAATAAATTAAAATTTCTTATCATAATTCTATTTTAAAAAATCAAGCTTCACAATTCATTTAGTGACATGTAGCCACATTGAATTAACGTTTCCCATATCAGGTTAATTAATGAAAACTATGAGCCTTTATCTCCAAATTACTTTCCATTTGCTGCTCACTTCAGTTTCCATTGTAAAATAATACTTGCTATTATTTTTCAATGCTTAGTTTCAGACCAAGAGTACCTTTATATATATATATATATATATATATATATATATATATATATATATATATATATATATATATATATATATATATATATATATATATATATATATATATATATATAACTTTTGACACCAATTCCAAATAAAGGGGACACAACATTCGGACACCAAATGAGATAAAAGTTGATTCCAATTCTACTGCACATATTCCTCTCGAAGTTCATATCAATTGTCTGTTTATAATTATTTTATCACCAAATCTCAACATCTAATTTCATTGAAATATTGAGGGAGAAATCGTTATTATTATAATAAGTATTTCTGCTCCGGTAAGAATTATAACATTTGCTGCCCTGTTTTATTAAAGGTGACAGTTGACTTAACCATCGGATGCTGAGATGAATAACAACGTCTGTCGAATTCATATCTAACCTTATCAACCCATATCCACCAAAGTAGCCCTTAGTAAGTTTGTACCACTTGGCTGTTCATGATCATTTTATCCCTAACACTCGCGATTTTAATTTATTCCGTTATTGAGCCACAAATACTTTTTAATTTGTTTTTAATCGAATTCAGTCTGCCTTGAGTGAATGACTCTAGGGAAACCTAGAGTGTTAGTAAAAAAAAAATATTATAGAGACGTGTTACAAGCTTATAAAATGTGTTGATTTTTATTCCAAGTACTAAACCGGAATTCAACAGAAATATGGACAGTGGTATATTTTCATTTTACGAGTTCACAAAGTCAAGCATGAAAATCAGTTATCTGAAAAGTTTTGATTTAGATAGTTTTAAGAGTAATTGTGACCAGACTCGAGGTGATAACAGAGTTATACGAAAAAAGAATTCAAAGCATTAAATAATACGAATGATTTATGAAAATATGATTTTATTACAAATTTAGATAGAAAAAGCAATTCTTACAAAGTTATCACTTGGTGCATATAAAGCAATATCAAGTAGTAGTTTCACTTAACAGATTACATAATAACATATGTAACATCTCGATCAACTCTCGCCTTTGCAGAATCGTGAGAAACCAACAAGTACAGTTTTCTATTAAAGAAAATCAAAAGATGCTTATGAGCTGCCACACGCACAACACGGGTCCAAATCATTCAGCTGGTTTTTAACAAATTATTTAGTAAAAATTCATTTCTTTAACAAGTTACGTTAAAGTTTAGGCTACTGAGGAGTTTGGACCGAGTGACTATACAACGATTATACAGTTCTTAACACTTGATTTCGTTAATGCTATTCAAGCACTAAATTACGCTAGGTTTAAATAGTTATAATCAATTTCATTCATTAATAATAAATCACAATGAAAGACTTATACAGATCAGAGATGTCGGAGAGAAAAGGGATATCAGAACTTTCATCTGCCTTCCGTAGACTGTTGTATAACTGACTTCCAGGGAGATGTGTCATCCTTTAAACAAAACTAACCTTTATATATCCCACTTCGGGTAACAAAATGTTGACAAGGATCTTTGTAATAAAAGATTTTGTTTACATTATTTCCTAGGATGCTACTAAATATATTCATATTCATTATAATAAAAACACTTTAAAAAAGAAACCCATATTTACAAAGTTATAACTTGATTTCTGAATCCCGGCTCTTTTTATATGACGTCACTTCCTCTCCAACTTCCACGCACTCAATTCTGTATGTTTTGGATTCTCCTATGTTTCCTACATTGCATTAGATTTTTAACGTACCGTAATAAAAAAAAAAATCTACATTAGGTTTTTATGCTTCGTAGTATTCATAAAAAATCACCCTTCATTCATAAAATTTATATTTATATATATATATATATATATATATATATATATATATATATATATATATATTTATATATATACATATATATATACACACACACACATATATATATATATATATATATATATATACATATATATATATATATATATATACATATATACATATATATACATATATATGTGTGTTTTGTGTGTATATATACATATATATATATATATATATATATATATATATATATATATATATATATATATATATATATACACCAGTATATGACTGAAGAATTATATAAAATATAAGTTGAAATTATGATATAAATATTTCTATTACTATTCATATCACTGTAATTATCTTAAGCTCTTATGAGGTCCTTTGACTAGCCAAACAGAACTACATTATATCCTTCTCTCTGGTTACGGTTCATTTTCCCCCTTGCCTACACACACACACCGAATAGTCTGGCTTATTCTTCACATATTCTCCTCTGTCCTCATACACCTGACAACACTGAGATCACCAAACAATTTTCCTTCACCCAAGGGATTACTGCACTGTAATTGTTCAGTGGTCACTTTCCTCTTGCTAAGGGTAGAGGAGACTCTAGCTATGGTAAGCAGCCCTTCTAGGAGAATGGCACTCCAAAATCAAACGATTGTTCTCTAGATTTGGGTAGTGTCATAGCCTCTGCACCATGGTCTTCCACTGTCTAGGTTAGAGTTCTCTTGCTTGAGGGTACACTCGAGCACACTATTCTATTTTATTTCTCTTCCTCTTATTTTGTTAAAGTTTTTATAGTTTATATAGGCGATATTTATTTTGATGTTACCTTTCTTAAAATATTTTATGTCTCCCTGTTTCCTTTCCTCACTGGGCTATTTTCCCTGTTGGGCCCCTGGGCTTAAAGCCTCCTGCTTTTCCAATTAGGATTGTAACTTGGCAATTGATAATGATAATAAATAAGATATACACTTAAAAATCCTCATCTCAAGAGACCATTTCTTAGAGACCGCCAAGTTTGAACAAACTCCTCTCTCTCTCTCTCTCTCTCTCTCTCTCTCTCTCTCTCTCTCTCTCTCTCTCTCTCTCTCTCTCTCTTTGTGTCCAAATAGTTAGGTAAACTTTTAGCTTAACATCCAGAAAAAAGTGAAATAGATTTTAATATTAGAGAGTATTTGTGGTTTAATATTTGAGTGAATAAGAATCACGAGTGTGTTATAGGAATATTATATATATATACATATATATATATATATATATATATATATATATATATATGTGTGTGTGTGTGTGTGTGTGTGTTGTGTGTATATGTATATATATATATATGTATATATATATATATATATATATATATATATATATATATATATATATATGTGTGTATGTATGTATGTATATGTATATATATATATATATATATATATATATATATATGGTGTGCTACTGTCTTAAGCACACATTTGAGTATGAGTTGTTTTCAGATGTATTTAAATGGATTAACTGAATACATCTTAATAGTTTTTAAGTTTTATTCTATAAAACAACAGAGTTAAACATCTCCATCACTGGAGGAAGCTGTGTTGGTCCAGATGACCAATTCTGGTGAAGTTTAGATATGAACTGAATAAATTATCGATATCACAGATATCGTATGCTTGCTTTAATTTAGCCACGTGACGGAATCGGAAGACACCTGCATCCGGTGACGTCACAAACTTTCACACGAGGAGACAATGTGTTGACGTTAAGAAAGAATGTCAATTTGCCGAGGTTTGCATTATACATCCTGTTTATAATTTGAATGACTACAGCAAATCCCAGGGTTAGCTCTTCCAACCAACATGACATATTACGTCATTTGTTTTAAACATGTAATATTAACTATTCTAATCATTACATTAGCTCGGCCAGCTATCTCAATTTTTTTGCAAAAATTTAACAAGCCGAAACATGGTTATTAGGTGTGACTGGACATACGCATTATTCTTTGTTAACTTTAGCCATAATCAACTGAGGACGAATGTCCAAAATAGGCACATTAAAAAATAACAATAATGCATACAAAAAAGATATTACCAAAGCAAAAAGAAAAATGCATGATAAAACCAAGATCATATATATGGTACATTGCTAGCAAATGATTACATGGTACCAAAAAACAAAATAAATTCTGACTTACATATGATTCGGTAACTTGATAAAGAATAATTGTTACCTTTGTCAGAAACAAGATACTCAATTTTTAGTGCACAAACACGAATTCCTGGTACGTACACGTACCACGGTTTCGTACATATATATATATACATTTATATATAGGGCTGATATATTTTATTAGATGCCCATAGATTCTGTTATATATTTTATTATATATTTTTTTTTCTCTCTTTTCTTTTTTAACATTCCGGCTTATATATTTTATCAGATGCCGAGAGAAAAAAATGATTTATATCCTTTTTTATTTTATTTATTTTTTAAATGTTGTTTTAAATGTATTTTTAACAATGCAAATGTAGAGAATTTCTTTAATTACATATTACTAGCGTACTAATCAGCTTTTCATACAAACATCTTCCCGACAAATTACTCCCTTAGCGAATGAGGTGGCCACTCAAACAGTTTTGAACTGGATTAAATAGGGGGTATTGTCAGGGCTATGCAACTCATTCCTTTGTAGCTGCTTGCTGTGCCGTAACCTACGCCAAACAAGGATGTTCACGGCGATAAATATCACCACCGTGAAACACAAACTAGCCAGCAGTATGGGGTGAAGAATTTCTTTATAAGTCGGTGACAGGTGGTCCTTTTCGGTAAGTTTCATCAACCGCTTTGCCACACGGCCGTTGTATGGGAGAGGAAGTGCTGGCATTGTAGAGGTCCACGTGAAGTTCACGAAGTAGGCTCGTTCTCTGATGATTGTCCGTAGGCCAGTCACCATGGAATTCGGGGAAGTCCCGATACAACCATCTGCTGCGACGAAGATGTGGTTGAAGGATGTGGATCCGTCAGGGCATGATACATTGAAGCCGTCCTTGTCGTATCGTATCCACGAGCCATTATTTAGTCTGCAATTGAATTCTTTATTGTCAAAGGGATAAAGCTTATCCAGACAATTTTCACTTGTATGGGAGAGAGCACCGTCTAGCACTATACCTAACTCGCATGAATCCATTAAGTTTTTACGGAATTCAAATGAGTCAGCTGTACATATTTTTCTATCCATTGCGTCTGAACAGTGAGTTAATTGATTTAAGTCTTTAATGACCGTATATGTTTCCTTGTCTGGGGAAATCAATACGTGTCCTGTCAAACTGGATATTACTGGATTTGAGTGATTCGTCATGAAAGTCGGAAATGGTGATATCCTGTAAGATTGCCAGGCATCAGAAGAATCAAAGGGAACTGTAATCCTAATCTTGTTATTATCTACGTTTACTGTAATTAGGCTGTAATAAAATTCTAACCTATGTTCGTCTAACAAAGGAACATAGCCTAGTTTATCCCTTCCGTTCTCCAGAACTAATTTTAAGTAACGTATAGGCAACAAATGGGGCGACAATACACCTTTAGTTGCTAACGTGATAGCTTCTACATAATCCTTGGATTTCTCAATGAAATGTGCAATTCTGTTATGTATGTGATCTATCTTTGAATCATAATACGTTAATGTTGCCAACAAATCCTGTACTTCCATAATTTGAACGATATTATCTGAATGTTCATTTAACAAATCCATAATTTTATTGATTGAAGCTAACTGATCCCTTAGTTCTGACATAATCAATTCATCTTTATGAGTGAAGAACTCAATTTTCTTATTTTGATTACTAATTTTAAGACGATTGGAAATTCCTAAACCTAAACTTGCAACAGACCCAAAGATGCTTAATGCAGCATAAATGAACGGATTCCGTCTTTCTTTATGTTCGTGTCCTACAGTCCACATCAAAAGGTCATAAGCCAAAGATCCTGTCTCGCCAGTCTTATTTTTCAAGTCATCAGATAGCATCTCTGCAACTTTTAATGTTGATCCAAGCAAACTCTTAGTAGTCAAATGAAAATGTCTTCTATGCAACTCATCCAATGATGCAGAAAACCTTGAAATGGCGGTTCTTAAGCTAGTGACATCATTCTCTTGAAGAAAAATTGCTTGCATATGCACTTCGACAATTACGTTGGTTGATGTAATAAAAATGTCTTCATGTCTTTCAACTATATTGCCATATTTAAAATATATATTTTTAGTCTTAGAACTCATCCCATACGAGAAAAATGTCTGAGCGAACAATATCACTCCCAACAACAAAAAATTCATCTTGGAAACCTGTAACGAGAAAAAATATATGTAATTACTCCTGTATTAAAAAGAAAACTTTTAATCACATAAAATAAAATTTTCCCTCACTTCTTTTCCTCTCTTTTCTTTTTAATTTCTTATGTGAGACAATGGTACTATTCTCTCATCCGTGGGTTGGGCTACGTTTTGAATTCTAAACCTATTGGCCGTTAATGTTTCCAAAATGTTAAATGGGCCTTCAAACTTAGGTGTTAGTTTATAGTTGAGCCCTTTTCTGACATTGATTTGAATATAGATGTTATCACCCACGGTATATGTTTTAGTTGGTTTCGCTATTTTATCATGATTCCTTTTCATTATGATTTGTGATTCTTCTAAATTCTTTCGAAGGATATCATATCGACTTATACTTGCATTTATACATTCTTTTAAAGGATTTGATAGATTAGTTGTAGGCGTTAATACATGGAAAGGTGTTCTAACTGGGGTACCATACAATGCTTCATGCGGTGACATTTTAATTGATATATGATATGAATGATTCAGAGTACTCAGTGCCGCCGGTATTGCAATATCCCAGTTGGGGTCTGATCCCCCTAGTGTTACCCTCAATATATTTAATATCTTCCTATTTGCTCTTTCCACTAGCCCATTCGACTCTGGGTGATATATCATGGTATTAATCTTCTTTATGTTGAGGAATTCACACAATGAGGTAAGAAAGTGATTATTAAATTCACCACCCGAGTCTGAGATTATCATGTGTGGAATTCCATGTTTACAAATGTAACACTCGTAAAACTTCCTAGCGCATTCAATCGCAGTTTTAGTTTAAAGCGCTATTAGTTCTGTATATCGAGTTAAAGCATCTATAATTACTAAGAGGTGCTTATTTCCTCTGTCTGACTCGTAAAATCCTGTTAACAAATCTAAATGTATTCTTTCAAAGGGTTGATTGGGAACAGGATAAGCTCCTAGGCTGACAGGTGTTTTCGTATGCCCTTTGTTTTCCTGACATGTGCGACAATTAGCTATGTGTCTTTTTATATCTGTAAGCATTGTATGCCAATAAAACAATGATTTGGCTTTCTGTGACATTAATGAGAACCCAGGGTGTCCATGTAATGGATTTGAATGCAACCAATTCAGGACAGTGGAAATAAGTGAGTTTGGTACTACTACCTGGTCGTTAGTTACATGTGGTGTATTGCGGGTTTTCCTTGTCACAGTCCTACACAGAATATTATCTTTGATTACATAATTCTGCTACTTATACTTTATATAATCCTTTTCTTTATGATTGCCTTTCAAAGCATTTATAATTGTTTCTATTTTCTGATCTTTTCTTTGCTCAGTCTGTAACAATTCAGCGCTCCAGCCTAAATCTTCTTGTTCAGATATTGTTTTTACAATAGGCATGGATGTTGATATATCTATTAATTCAGCTAAAGGCTCCGTACAAGATGACACGGGGTTGCGTGATAATGCATCGGCAATGATATTTGCTTTCCCCGGTAAATACCCGATTCTTGCACCAAAATCTTGAATGATTAAATGCCACCGAGTTCGTTTAGGGCTGTGATTGAAGCCTTTAAAGAACTCTGTTAGTGGTTTATGGTCAGTAAGAACCTTAACGGGATAACCGTAAATTATGAACTTAAAACGCACTAGCAAATTAACAATAGCTAGTCCTTCCTTGTCTATTACTGCATACTTACTTTCGGAAGTTCTCAATTTTCGAGAATAGAAAGCTATCGGGAAAAACTGTTTATCATATTGCTGAAGCAATACCCCTCCTACTCCTAAGTCTGAGGCGTCTGTTGCAATGAAGAATTCCTTACCGAAGTCAGGAAATTTTAAGATAGGAGAACTACACAGTTCATCTTTCAAAGTATTAAACGCCTGTTGATGTTGCTCAGACCATATGAAATCTACGCCCTTCTTCGTAAGATCAGTTAAAGGAGCGGCTATTATTGATTAGTTGCGTATAAAACGCCTGTAATATCCCCTACAACCCAGAAATTGCTGTATTCCCTTGACATTAGTAGGTATGGGAAAATTACGTATAGCCGACACCTTATCATGGACTACTTTAAGACCTTGGCTTGACACCATGAAACCCAAATATATTAATTCTGTTTTGAAAAACTCACACTTACTAATCTTTACCCTTAAGTTATGTTGTCTTAATCTCTGTAGTACTAGTTCTAACTTACGTAGATGTTCTTCTAAGGTGTTGGAAAAGATTACAAGATCATCCATATAGGCATGCAATATATCCCCTAACAAGTCTCCAAACACTATGTTAATCATTCTTGTAAATGTTATAGGAGCACAACGTAAACCAAAAGGCATCCGCAAAAATTCATAATGTCCCCTGGCTGTGCTGAAGGCTGTGTATGGGATACTATCTTCTTCTAATGATATCTGGTGAAAACCTTTAAGTAAGTCCAAACTGGTAAAATATTTATTCTGACCTAACAAAGACAAAATATCGTCAGTACATGGCACTGGGAATCGATCAGGGATCGTTTCCTCGTTTAGACGACGAAAGTCGACGCAGATACGCCATGTTCGATCTTTTTTCGGTACAACTATTAAAGGTAAATTATAAGGGCTATTTGATTTTCTAATGACTCCTTCCTCTAACATTTTACCTACTTCATCATTTATTTCATTCTGGAATTTCATAGGGAGTCTGTACGAGGGTACATATATAATTTTCTGCTTGTCTTTTAACCTTATTTGATGCTCGATCACATCTGTTTTTCCTAAGGATCCATCCGTAGTGGAAAAGACATCTGTATATTTAGTTAAAAGTTCAAAAATTTTCTGCTGAATTTCTTCGTCTTGAATGTCCATACTGATTTTATTTTTAATAGATCGCAAAAGGGATTCATCCGCAACTGATTGAGAGTGATTGATTTCAGCAACGGTAAGAATACGATGTTTATAAACTTCTACATCCAAGATATGTTGATTTTTGTGAATTACTAAAGTGTTATTTAAATGATTACAGACTTCGACATTACATTGCTGATGTGAGCCTACTGTATAAAAAGCTTGTGTGACAGACAATCCGTTAGTTTTCAAAGTATCGGAAAGGATTAATATTTCAGATCCCGGTAGTGTTTTCTTTATTTGCACTATTAAATTCGAAGGTTTGGTTCGATATATTGCGTGCAAGATGATATTACGGGTGAACGAGAATTCTGCTGGGTCGCGTATATTATTTCTTTATTAGTGAGACAAGTTATTGGTTCTTCAACGTACGTTACGGTTACATTTGTCGTCTCCTTTTTATCCAAAACTGACTTTAAGGTATTAGAAGACTTATAGAATTTCCCTTTGATATACACGCCGTGCTTGGCAGGAGCTAAGATAATGTTTTGATTTCCCATAGATGGGTATCCTATAATTACAGCTGGATACATATTAATGTTTTTTACAACAACAAATGTATCGGCAAACGTGCGATTACCAACTCTGAACTGAATATGAGTTATGCCTATGACGTTTAATTCATTATTTCCTATACCTGAAAGTCTAATTCCTGATTTTTCAATCGGAAAGTTCGAAAACAACAAATGATGCGTCTTCAAATCCATAATATTACGTGGACTACCAGAGTCAAAAAATAACGTAAAGGATTTGTGTTCTAAATTTACAGCATATAAGGTTGGCCGTAACTCATTTTGGCTTATTATTGTATGAATTCGTTGCAAATCTACGGGAGCATGCACTGTTTTACTTAATTCGGCCGTGTGTTTCATAGGAAAATCTATTGTCTCACAATTATCTGATAAAACATTAAATTGATTATTCAATACTATTGATGTTGACATGAATGACCTTGACCCAACATCACTCTCTTCCCCTCTAGAGTTAACTATGTGGTATTTGCTTTGCTCTGCACATTCTGAAAATTAGTCTGACTTTGCGAGGTCTGGTTTGACGGCCCAGGCTCAGCGATATTTGAAGAAGTGTTTGTTTGTTTCGGACTCTGAACTGCATTGACATTTTGTTGTTTCTTCTTATTGTTAAAATGAGGATTTTTCTTTTTATTTCCATATGGAACTGACTGTGGAATTGACTGTGTATTTCTAGGATATTGTGTCTTACGCGCGTAACATTGACTATAAGAATGTGATGCTGTGTTGTGAACTGAGCAAAATTTCGTTCTACAGTCTGCACTTATGTGACCTTGACGTTTGCAGTTGTAACACGTCACTCCCGCTACTGGACTGTTAATTACGTTCACTGTTTGTGGTTTTGTTTCATTCTTAGCAAAAACTTGAGTTAACACGGGATCGAGATCTGGACACTTGGACATGTGTTTCTTTATCTGTTTATAGACATCCAATTCCGTACTTGCAGGCATTAACTTCTTATCAAAGCACCGCACTAAAGCTTCAGGCAACATAAGTGTCATGCAAGTTAAATACATTAATCGTAAAAAATCTTTCACGGAGATATTATCGTTAGTAACCCAAGTGGAATTACCTAAAATGTCCTGATATTCCTTAAGCCTATCAGCTATGAGAGCTGCTCTCTCAACAACATTAAGCCGATTCATAGTGGCTTGATTAAGTGTATTTCGTAACGTTAACACTACATCCAAGGCTTCCTCACCCCCATAAATCGCGCGTAACCTAACTTTGAAATCATCCCAAGTAACTGCTTCTTGAAATGAAACACCTCTTAAATACGCACTCGCATCCCCCTTAGAAAAATCTATAAAACTTTTAGCTTCTTGTAATTGTACAAAAGGATCTACGATTTGTTTGGCATTTAAATGGGCATCAACGGATGAAATCCATGACTCCACATTTTGTGGCAAGAACCCGTTGACTCGAACTTGAAAAGGAAGGATTGCTGACCTGGCATTTACAAGCGTCACAATTGGAGGAGGATTAGCCTGGCCTACACCACTAGGTCCAGGGGTAGGGCTGACAGGAGGAGCCATGACTGCTGTATTTTTTTTTTTTCTATCTCTTTGACCCCTTTCAATTCTATCAAAATATCTATATGAGTACAGACGCCCACTGCGTAAACGCATATGTATAATAAAATTCCCCCAACAATGTTACTAATCCCAAAACATTTCCCCCCAAGAGTTTCTGAAAGAAAAAGGAATTAGCACAAAGAAAGAAAAATTCTAAATGAGAATTCGGAGTTTCTTATAACAAAGTTTAGGAATTCACTCACCCCAGCAATAATTGACTAACGACTTGTGATAACTACACTTCACTGCCCAAACTGAAATGAATACAAAATCTCTGTACTTAGCTTATATATGAAGTCGACACGTCCTCTCTCTCTCTCTCTCTTGATGTTTTGTTAGCGATGTCTCGTTCTAGTTTCTTGTTGAATGTAGTTCTTCCTGGATATGTCTTGCAATTGTTGAACACCAGTCCTTGGGTTTCCTAGGATGTTGATTGAAGATTCAGGTTGTATACTAACATATGTTGATGTTAGCTTTTCCGTTGGACTTAGTCAAAATTGTAGATTCTTGTAGATAATGTTGAGTTCTTGAAGATCTTTATCAGGTTTTACAGCTTTTATTTTGAAGTCTTGAAGATCTTTCTCTGGTTTTACAGCTTTTATGTTGAAGTCTTGAAGATATTTCTCTGGTTTTACAGCTATTTATTTTGAAGTCTTGAAGATATTTCTCTAATTCTTAGAGTTTAACCGCTGTCTTAGAGTTTAATCGCTGCCACCACTTATTGGTGTGCTACTGTCTTAAGCACACATTTGAGTATGAGTTGTTTTCAGATGTATTTAAATGGATTAACTGAATACATCTTAATAGTTTTTAAGTTTTATTCTATAAAACAACAGAGTTAAACATCTCCATCACTGGAGGAAGCTGTGTTGGTCCAGATGACCAATTCTGGTGAAGTTTAGATATGAACTGAATAAATTATCGATATCACAGATATCGTATGCTTGCTTTAATTTAGCCACGTGACGGAATCGGAAGACACCTGCATCCGGTGACGTCACAAACTTTCACACGAGGAGACAATGTGTTGACGTTAAGAAAGAATGTCAATTTGCCGAGATTTGCATTATACATCCTGTTTATAATTTGAATGACTACAGCAAATCCCAGGGTTAGCTCTTCCAACCAACATGACATATTACGTCATTTGTTTTAAACATGTAATATTAACTATTCTAATCATTACATATATACTGTATATATGAAATACATTTAAACTTCAATAATGAGGACATTCAATAATATTCAGTCAGTTTACTCTTATGTCAAGAAAATCTTGACCGTTCGACTCTTACCTTATTTATTGAAATAAATGGTTTAATATATTCATACATTCATGGATAACTTTATAATATTGTCAAATTTCTTTTTTTTTAAGTTTTTATACCTAAAAACGTAGCCTAAAGACTTTATTAGGAATTTAATTATTTTATTTTAATTGAAATTTGTTTAAATCCTCGGCCACTATTTTTTTAATAAAAGGATGTAGTATCGTTTACTACACCGTCTCTCTCTCTCTCTCTCTCTCTCTCTCTCTCTCTCTCTCTCTCTCTCTCTCTCTCTCTCCTGACTATAAGCGAATAATGAAATTGGAATAGGCCTAGTTTAGTGGTCATAAAATGGAAATCAAATGGAAATTTCACTGAGGTACGAGCATCACCATATTTCTTTTCCAAGAATTGAACTGGTTTCATTTAAAATTTATTTTAGATGGTTAGGAAAAAAAATAAGGATCGGAACGATAACTGTTTTTTTTTTTCTTTAGCTAGGGTCTGCTACACAACACGCACAAATTTCCACTCTGAGATTGCTGCTAAGTATTTGCAACTTTCCTGTTTTGACTGAACGTCAGAAGAGCATCATTATACGTCCATTAATCCTCATAGAACTTTGAAAATTAAAGTACGTTAGAATGGTTAGAATTTTCGGCGTTTCTGCCCCACTTTTCAGCTTTCCGTCAGTTTTCAATATGTATTTCATTTATGTTTCCAAACAGATGTACATATCGTGGTCTGCTATCACAATTATAGTAATGCTTTATACTACATCATTACTGTTAACGCGATGAACACGCCATTACATGGTGCTAATTTTCTCTTGTTTCTCTAGAAGAGTACACACACTATGAAATGTGAAAGTGGTAAAATCAGAAAGTCTCTCGACCATAAAGATATCTCATGATGCTTGGGCCCAAGGCAAATTCACCCTGCATGTTGATATAGGCAAAGGGGTTAGAGGGACTTTTCTCAGACTGGATAGCGGTAGTCTAAACCTAGAGTTTATTGTCCATAAGCTGTATATAAACACCTGAAAATATACTTAGTTGCACATTCTATAATGTTATATACAAAGATGGACAACTCACAAGAACCAAAAGTCTAAAGATTAGCAAAAGGATTGATATGTCGAAGCCGAAATGTACCATCACCCCCTAAAGGCCAAACCGATCTAAGATCATGTGTTCTAATGGAGGGAGGCTTGATTGAATGTACAGAAAAGGAGAGGGGGGCGGTTTATTAGTTAAAAAAAAAAAAGATGTAATTAATTGTCAGTGGCCTTAGTTTTAAGCAAGTTCTTTGTCATCTCTTAATGTGATTTTCATGTAATTCCTCCTTTCCAATGTTATACTGAAAGCCAGCCTTCCAGTTGTTGCTATCGTCTTCTATTGCCGTGTCTATCGACAAATATAAGTATATTAAAAACGAAGTAGAAGGGGATGTTTGTTGATGTTAGTATATGTTTTTCAAATCACAGGTATTAGTATTTAGTTAGAGATCTATGAATTGTAGTTTTAAAGTGATGTGTTTACCTAGTTAAGTGATGGGTTTACCCAGTTATTTCGTCACAGTAGTACGAAGCACGGTACCCATAGAGACCTCAACTACGCCTAGAATCATAAATATCCTGCAAAATAGGTCTTCTTCAAAGTAGGTACATTCCTAATTCTCCAAAAAAATCTGTTCCTGTCATGACTCTTAGCAATATGTTGTTTTTTTATTATAATCCCTCGCATATATCTGTCTGTAATCCTACTAACAACACAAATAACCAAACCTGATAACGTCCTTCGTTGGGGTAATAATCCTTTCTAACGTAAGGTTTCCCGTAGTAAGTCTTTATAAGAGATTTGATCAGTCAAATTATAAATCAAAGCAACATGCCTTAAAGGCTGAATTTTTACTGCCCACGCTCGTATGATCACTACAGTCTACCATTACTGTTGATCTGGCAGTACAGCCTATCATTACTTTTAATCGTCTCATGGGTTTGTTATTTAGATAACAAATGTACGAATTCGCTGAAAAATAGAAAGTTTCCAGAAATATCTGTGTTACATAGAACTTTAGAATCTACGTTTTTTTTTTTTTTATGTTTGTGGTAGCAGCTCTCAGTTTATGCCTTCAGTGTCATTCCTCATTGATCAGGATGATCCGATTTTTTAATTACAAAATTAAATTTATACATGTATATATATCTATATATATATATATATATATATATATATATATATATATATATATATATATATATATATACATTATATATGTATATATATAAATACATTATATATATTTATATGTATATATATATAGAGAGAGAAAGAGAGAGAAAGAGAGAGAGAGAGAGAGAGAGAGAGAGAGAGAGAGAGAGAGAGAGAGAGAGAGGGAGAGAGAGAGAGAGAGAGAGAGAGAGAGAGAGCCTGGGGTCAACCTAACAAAACTAAAATTAGTTAACCTCAGACTAGTCCAGGTGATCAAGACAACTAGCCGATACACAAAAGTACAGCGGAAGTAAAAAGCAAATTAACACCAATATCACTTACTACCGGTAGGAATGTAGTGCCTTCAGTGTTCCTTCGGCCCCTAGCGGCCTATGCTATATATATATATATATATATATATATATATATATATATATATATATATATATATATATATATATATATAAATATATATATATATATATATATATATATATATATATATATATATATATATATATATATATATATATTTTACTCAGTTCCTGCTCATTTCTTTTATGTTGCTCTCCAACTTTTTCTAACTTTTACCTTAGTGTAGGGTTATACCCTGGAGGCAATTGGATTCTAAATTATCTTACAATCTCCAGCACTGGCTTATGTGATTTATAAATCCCCTATATCCAATCCAGTCTTTCTTGCTGTGTCAGATATGGACTTGAAGATAGTAAGAGGCAGCCGATTTTATAGTTTTACGAAAATTTTATAAAGAGCAAGGTTTAGCTTACATTTAGAAAGACCTCTAGAGGACATTTTGGATTTGGTCAAATCAAAACATATCTATCTTCAACGGCATTTTTAACGTTTCCTTTTCTACGCTGATGTTCCACGGAAAAGGTTATCGGTATTTCTTTCCTTGAGCTAATCGCATAGGGTCAATCAAAGAAAGTTTGGTTAAAATCGAAAGAAGAAAATATCTGTAGATTAAATTAAAAAGTAAGATAAAATATAGACTTTAAATAGAATCCAATAGAACTGAAGTTGGTTTTATAAGAAATTATTAAAAATTACAATTAAAGTATAAATGCACGTTTACTTAAACACGAAACTTAAGATCACAATCGAAAACCTGTAAGAACGTTTCATCACACTAAGGGTTTTTTTATGTATTCAATAACAATGTCATTTATAAAACCCTTATCAGTTTATTTCCGACGAAGAGTCCAGGGCGAAGTTGTGGTAGTAACGCGTGTAGTGGTCATTTATTTAATCGTACAAAAGACGAGGTTAGTAACCTATTTTCCTTCCTTGGGTACTGTTCTCGATTCATGCCAATTGTAGAGGTACTCGCATCCTAAAATTTTAGGAAATCGAAGTTCACAGGCCTTTGTGGCTATTCGAAATACCAATTATATATATATATATATATATATATATATATATATATATATAGATAGATAGATAGATAGATAGATAGATATATATATATATATATATATATATATATATATATGTGTGTGTGCGTGTGTGTGTGAGTGTGTGTGTCTGTGCGTGTGCGTGTGTATAATATAATATGATATATAGTAAAGCTCTCTAGAACATTTTAACCAGTTTGATTTCTCGATCATAAAGAAGCGCCTTTGCTTTCCATCGGGAAACGTTCGTGCAATATCTGGTAAACGTGATTTCTTGACAAATCATTGCGTATTGCTGGAAAATTGCTGTAGTATTTATCTCTTGACGCTGTTTGCTATTTCTGAATACACCAAAGGTTATATTGTGTTTGCTCAGCTGCATCTAGCTTTAGTTCCTCATCTAGTTTTTCTCTTGCAAACTTTTACAAGTAGCACTACATTTCCAATTATAATTCAAATAGGTCGAATTTGGTGGGAATGTTTTGCAATTTCAATATTTTTTTATTATTATAATTGCAGGGAGGAAAATGCGTTTTTGATGTGTGATTATGCTATTAATGTTTTTTTTTTTCTAGAAATAGGTTGTTAAGATACAGTCGTTGTAATAATTATGGGAATACCTGCTCCTTTTCAAGCAAATTTGGGTAATATTTGTTTGCTCCGCTTTCGTTTGATATTGAAATTAATTATTACTAAAACCTGTACATCCTGGGTTTGTACCATTTCAGTACTTGTCATAAATCTTTGTAAGCCACTCATGAATGACAAAGGCAAGGAACAGTGACATTGTCCTAGCAAGCAGGACAATGCCCTAGAGAAGAACCGTATATACATATGATCAGCACCCCTCCCTTCTCCATCCAAGCTGGGACCAGGGAGGGTCAGGCAATGGCTGCTGATGACTCGGCAGGTAGACTTATTGGTCTCCCAAACCCCCCATCTTTAGCTCACGTATGTTAAGGTTGCAGCCATTAAAGGAACTAATGAGTTTGAGCAGCACTCGAACCCCAGTCTGGAGATCACCACTCAGGGACTTTACCACATAGGCCACCACAACTCTGTCTGTTTTCCTCATTTAGCTCTTATTTCCCAAGAAAATTAAATCATCTATTGCTAAAAACATTTTTGGTTGTTTGCCAGTAGCTTTCTTAACCACTTCTGTTTTGCAAGTTGCATGTCTTACCTTCTGTCACCTTGCACTGTATAAACTAGTTGTTTTACGCGTTCATACCTAGTGCCATAGTTTTGACATTTCCTACTTGCTTCCGTGTTTCCCGACATATTTAATGTATGACTGGCACGAATCAAATAGATGATCACGTAAGTAACAGAAATCCTATCAAGTTGTAGGACCCGGGAAGTTTCGGCCATGGTTTACCTGTTATTCGCTTTTGTAAAAAAAAAAAAAAAAAAAAAAGGCAAACACTAACTTAGATGTTCTTAGATATCAGATTTTCAATTACCTTGTAATTTGTTTGTTCTAAATTCGCTAAGTTTATATAAATAATCAGTTATAACTGCAATGATTTTCCTATACTTTGATGTTCAACAAGACAGAATTCCCTGATTCAAGGTCAGGGTTGTATAATAAGAGCTCCTTGAATTGGTAGAAATACCCTTACTGTGTCGCCACTTTGAAGGAAAGGAGGCTTAAATTTCCTATTCATTCGTTTCATAGTTGTGTTTGTCAACTTTTAATCCCTATAACAATTGATGGTGATTGTTTCTTCTTGAACGTCCAAAGAGATGATTGTCAAGGTCAATTTTGATGTTTAGTTGTTGATATATTGATGTCTGTATCGGATATCGAAGGGAAATTAGAAAATTTGGAAGCAAAAACTCACACCAGTTATTTCGAGAATTCGCTAATTGTACCCAAGGCAACTTCAACTCTTTCATCTCTATTTTACATTTGAAAGCGGAGGCATTTCCAAATCATTGCAAAGACCTTTGGAATCTGATGTTGCTTGCGATATAATCACTCTTACTTAAAGGGAATAGTTCAAGCCTCTTTTAGTCCCAACAGCGAATTTCCCTTTGCCTAGGATTCCGCATACTGTTGGCAGGAAACAAGAGCCGACGTTTCTCTGAATATATTTGTGTAAAGTGGAGGTTTCGGCCGAGTGGAATGGCGAGTTCAAAGGGAGCAGGAGAAGAAAATAGAGTCTACATGATTCGTTTTGCGGGTCAAATGCAAGGAAGAGTACAATGAAACACAAAGAGGAATGCGTTAGACGAACCGTTCAGTATTCTTTCATGTGAATATGTTGTCCAATAAAGAATTGTAATCTTGGAGAACGTTAGAACCTTTCAACGGCATTTAACAAAAATGTGTAAGTGATAAACGTTCAATGGTTAGAACTGGTCGTCTGACATTGATCAAGTCATACAAAAGGACACACGAAAATACACACACACACATACACACACATACACACACACATATATATATATATATATATATGTGTGTGTGTGTGTGTGTATATATATATATATATATATATATATATATATATTTATATTTATATATATATATAAATATATATATATATATATATATATATATATATATATATATATATATATATATATATATGTACATATATATATATATATATATATATATATATATATATATATATATATATATATATATATATACAGAAGCCCAAAAGGTAAATCATCGCACAGAAATAATAGTTGTTATTTCAAGTGACTTTTAATTGTCATTGTCCTGTTTGTTTGTTACCATTTAACTTAATTATGTGGATATATATTATTTGGTTGGTTATTTACCATTTATATCTGTTGCTTAATGACTTCACCATTGACTTGCCATGAATTTTTCCTGATTCCAAATCCCCCTTCAGCTTTAATAGAGTTCCTATGTCACGTGACACAGATCACGTTGACTTTAGGAATGGATGTCGCAGTTGGAGGGTTCCTTGGCATACTTCCTGAATTTTTATTAGCCACTGCCTTGCTCTCACAGGTTTCATGTGGGTGAAGGTAAGGCTTAAGCACGCATGATCTGCATGTGTTGTCGGTCTCTAGGACATTGAGCACAAGTGAAATGATCCGTCGTTTGGCTCTGCTTCTCACGAGTGACGCTCTAACAATAAAAAACCTTATAGTTAACTCGATCTTTATGTTATTACTGCTATGCCCTCAAACATCCTTTATTGAGATCTCTTCCATGTTTCAGTAACTAAATTTTTAGATAATAAACTATTTAAATACTTAACTCTGATGCTGTTCTGTAAATAACGCCAGCAGATGTTGATATTATCGAATCGAAGTTTTCGTTATCTTTGCACTTTGCAGCATTATCCTATCTTGTACGGTTTCAAAGAAATTTCTGTTTCTAATGAGGTTTCCCGATTTCTCAAAATTGAGTATCTTCCATGAACAGTTTTTGAATTACTAGTTTCTTCTTCATGCCAATTAAAATGCTTTTTACTATCACATGATTTCTTTTCCATTCCCTCTTCGTTTACACGCTCCTTTCACCATTCACCTTTCCTCATCCCGGTCTTTAGACTTTAGTTTTACTTTCATATCATATTTTTTTTTATTTTCTTCAGCGTATAACTGGCAGCCATTGTTCCTCACGTGTATTTATCCTTTACTAATCTCCCGACTTTAAATCTTCGCAAACTCAGAAAAAATTGACGAAATTATTTAATCAAGTAGAAATTCTAGCTTCTTCATTACTCTTGGTAAAAAGAAAAATAATTCTTCTCGTAAAGAAATCTAAGTTGCGTAGAGATTAGTGAATGAATAATGGAGCATTATTTTTAGCATGTATTTCCATGAAGTTATTATCTCTATCCACAAAGGTGACTTATTATAAAAACTTTTGATCTTTATTCAAGAGAACAAATAGAAGAGATTCTTGGAAATTAGCGAAATTAGTTTCCAATGCAGATATGATCTAAACTAACCGCAAGGTATATGTATATTTTAAAACTGCACTAAATCTAATCTTCATAAATAAACTGAACTTATTTTGTACCAAGACTATTTTTAAATTAGAAAGGACAGAATATTAGTAGTCATGTTATTAGAGTATTTCAACACCATCGATCACTTTTTTTAAAATAAGTGTCTGTTTTGTCAACGAATTACCTGTGTTTCTACATTTAATTTCTTCTCAAACCTAAGAAATTTGTTTACATGATATATACAATGAGGGTGTATTCGTAAAACTAACTTCAATACATATAAACGTACCCCATATTTATGATCGCATCCATAAATTCTGGAAATGAAGTAACCTAAGTCCAGTAATTCTAAGCACAAAAGACAAACAAAATTTTTTTTTTTTTTACTAACAATCATATTTTTATTATACACATGTTTTTGAAGTATTGCATATAAATCAGAAATGCACAAAGCTAACCTTTTGTTTATAGTTCAAGAACATTTTACGGTGCTGATACAATTTATTTTGTGGCACTTTATTTCCTTTTGTCCCCCTGTCAATCGAGATGATACTCCAAAAATATATAGATAGATACGAATGAGGATTTATCAAATACCAGATAAGCGTTGGATCTATATCCGGATTTTCTTCTCTTTATAGCCTTCCGATGGGAAAATTATGAATTAAGTCTTCAGTTATTCTTTCCTCCCATAAGATGTCATAAGAATTCCGATATATTACCAACTTTACCTCTATTTAATTCTTTTCGGACTTTAAATACGACAAAGATATTTAAATGAGTTATGATAATTTCTTCTCTATGAACAAGTTTCAAATCCTACATTGATAGTTTGGATACATTTGCAGATGGTTTTTAAACTAGAGCTCTTCATCAAGGCGTAAAGCATACTGGGTTTCTGACTGTTCAATATATGTTATGAAGTACAGTCAACGAGAGTGGTTGTTTGATAGGAAATTTATTAAACTTTTAGAAATCAAAATCCTTTTCACATTACCTTGTTAATAGGCAATAATAAATCATTTTTCTAAGGTATTTCTAAAATTACTTTTATATCCTGTCTAGTTGATCGTATATATTACAGATGTTCGACGAGAATAAATAAGGGTTAAATCCCTAATAGTGTGTATTTGCTGTGCAGGCCCCAACAGAGATGCATGCTGCCTTTTATCAGCTATAGCGAGACGATAAGGAGTACAAGTTCCCGTTAGAATTCTCATGATCTCTTATAAGACCAAGGATCTATGCTCGGTAAACTGTGGCTATCAACTATAATGGTTTGGACTAGACTATGATTGGTACTTCGAATAGCAGGGGTCTCTATCTTCGTCTGATGGTGAGTATTAATGCTGTTTTCACCGTTTGTTGATATTTGTTTCAGGTTCCCTGTTTTGAAGAAATCTGCAACGGCAATGTTAATTGCAATGTTCTCTAAACATCATCATTATCAATTCGTTTGGTCATTTACCTCTTATGTAATATCGTTCAAATCAAGGGAAAATAGTATTATTCATTTTAAAAAACTCGCTAATAACAATGGTGTTTGAATAGTTATTTACCAAAATAATTTCCGAGCATACTTTCAAACAATTATTTTGGAATAAGTGCTTTAAGCATATATTTACCATAATATATATGTCATGACTATCACGGACTATTAAATGCGTTTGTTTTATCCTGTATGAGATGTTTAAAATAAACCTGGTAGATAGTTATCTAAATAATTTCAAGGTGTTTAGATAGTCAGTATCACGATGCTACATAGAGGCCGCTGATTTGCGTCACTGTATCGAATAGTTGAGTCGTCTTCTTTCCAAGAAAATGATTTGTATCCAAGCAACGGGAATAAGAGTCTTCTCAATCATACGTTACATATAGCCGGCAATATCATTATCTAGCAATCGCTGTTGCCTACGCCTTATAAAAGATTCATTCCAACAATACTTTGTCTAGCTCATCATTCTTTTTTTCTGTTCCAATAGATATGAAATTCTATATATTTTCTGACCTTTATTGAGTTGTAAAGGTCAGTATTCCGAATACAATACGACAAATATTTTCTAAATGATTTTAACATTTTAGGACAAATTCTATTAATAATCACAAGGGACATGACATTGTTTCGAAACTTGGTTTTTTTTTTTCATGTGGATTTTATTAAATCAAAATTCTCTGAAGCTTTATTAAAGGTTCATTTTCTTGAACATGAAATAGCCTACATGAAAAGTATGATATATTTTATGAGTCATATATTTGAAATTAATCTCTCTCTCTCTCTCTCTCTCTCTCTCTCTCTCTCTCTCTCTCTCTCTCTCTCTCTCTCTCGCAATTAGATATTATTCCTCAATGTTA
Organism: Palaemon carinicauda; assembly: GCF_036898095.1. Lineage (NCBI taxonomy): Eukaryota > Metazoa > Arthropoda > Malacostraca > Decapoda > Palaemonidae > Palaemon > Palaemon carinicauda. The sequence goes on from NC_090730.1 coordinate 137,410,624, forward strand.
GGTTGTCAACCACAGATTACAGCTTTTAAGAAAGCTTACAACTCGGTTTTCATGAAGGTTCCGTTGAGATTTTCGAAAACATTATCTCTAATTGGTCTTTGCCTTTCCTGGAAATTTATTTAGATCAAGAAAGAAGAAACCACTTGAAAAGTATTATTATTTTCTATCAGTAAGAAGATAAGATCAAATCTTTTTATTCACTTTGTGAAACTTGAAGATCATTAATTGTATTCATATTTGCTTTGAGTATAATTGACTATTCCTCAATCCTTTAATCATAGTGGAAAAGTAAACTGAAAATACGTCTTAACATCATCATCATCATCCCTCCCGCCTGTTGACACAAAGGGCCTCGGTTAGATTACGCCAGTCGTCTCTATCTTAAGCATTTAATTCACGCCTTGACATAATGTTAAAAAGATTAAATAACACAACACAGTTTTTGAGGGCGTTCAAAGAAATCTATTATCATCTCTGTTCATTCATTTTTTTTTTTTTTTTTTTTTTTTGTAAATTAAGAAAAAATATATCTTGACTGAAAATGTGACAACACAGATCTAGAGTTTATTTTTGTATTTTTTTGGAAGTTTGGTTATAGGCCAGAATCCTTATGACATTTTATTGGAGGAAAGAATCATTGGAGACATAATTCATAAATCGAGAAAGAATAACCAATTCCCTTTTATTTTGATAATGACCAGAATCTCATTTGTTTGGCTTTTATTCTAATTATTTTCTTATAGAAACAGATATATGTAATGAGACACCCATATAACATTTTAATCAGTAGATTCTAAGCGGCCTCATAAATTTAATAGTATGTCTGCCATATTCTATTTGTTACAGTTATCTATGATTAATACCAAACTCTGAGTCCCAAAAATTAAGTTTTCCTATACCACTGACTACGACCCAGGGTCTTGCCTGCTTCATAAAAAACATAAGATCGTGAACTGAACAGTAGTTTTGGAAATTGTTCTTGTAAGTACTGATATGAAGCCATATACTTGAATCATTTTTAGGATAATTACTTTTATAGCTACAATGTACAATGATATTATGAAGTGAATATTGAAAATTTAATGCTAAGGAATTACTACATATTAAACGAACTCGATATACTTTGCAGTCTTTTGATAAAATAAACCATTCTGCGGATAACAATAAATAAACTATCTAAATATTAGTCATATTGATACCTAATAGAATGTCATAAATGAAGTAAACTGAAGAGAAACAGCGAGATGCGTGAGGGGCATTAGCTTCTAAAATTTTAACTTGGCCTCTTTCAAGGAAAAGACTTCTCAAACCTCTTGGCTCTCTCCATTGTCACAAGTTCTCTGAACTACTTAAGTGTTGACGATGTCTGAAGCCATAAACATTTCAGTTATGTTTGGACGGCTGTTTTGAAAGTCATTGATATTATACGTCTTAGGGATCCTTAATATACACGAATGAATAAAACGTAATTCTTGTGAGAGAGAGAGAGAGAGAGAGAGAGAGAGAGAGAGAGAGAGAGAGAGAGAGAGAGAGAGAGAGAGAGAGATTAGTAGGTAAGAAACTTCCGTTCTCAAGATTGGTAGGATGTATCGACAGCGAATCCAGGATATTAGTACACATAGGATCTTATCCGTCTTGGATAAACATATACAAATATATCATAGTTTCATGTACGATTAAATATAGAATGATTTGTTGTAAAAGCTTCAAGTAATGGAAAAAGCATTAAATACTCTTAATTTGTTGATAATGAATAAATCAGATGGCTATCAGGGTAGCATAAATCAAATCAACCTCATTTGCATAATAAATGAGATAGCTAATATTGAAGCGACAGAGATTAAAATGCTTATTTGTAAAAGTAAAAGTTTTCGCTGCATATTGAATCTGCTCTTCATGAATTATGCATGAAACTATTTACATCGGTCTTTGAAATGTGATTACGATTTTCATGATAAAATATGAAATAAAATTTAGGGTTCAACGAAGATCATCATGATTTGGTTGTCAAAAGAAATGTATTGTTGGTGATATATTCATATTTATATTTAAAAACGAATTGAGAATGTTATTCTTACACCGTATGCAAGAAATAAATTTACTTATGCGAAAGAACTCTCGAGAATAGTACACTAAATTATATGATACATAAATATATAATAAACCTCCATTGATGGAATGAAGTACATCGGAAACATTAAAAAGAAAAAAAGAAAAAAAAAATATATATATATATATATATATATGTGTGTATATATACATATATATACATGTATGTATATATATATATATATATGTATATATATATATATATATATATATATATATATATATATATCTGTATGTATATATATACAGTATATATAAATATGTATATATATATAAATATATATATATATATATATATATGTATATATATATATATATATATATATATATATATATATATATTTCCCCTGATTCTTATGCAATACTCATTTGATATTCGACGTTCTCATTCATATAAAATGGAAATGTAGATACCATAATGTGCGGATGATACACCGGAACTACGCTACCGTGTATCTTCAGAATCTTATGAATGAAATATTACATAAAAGAAGGCGGTAGGAGAGGCTTCAGTAGTCAGATAACCTCTTAGTAAAAGTCTCTTAGGGTAAAACTTAATGCAGTGAGAGAGATAAGAGAGCTCTTGAGACCAAAAAATTCAAAATCTAGAGAAAAGGTCAAGTTTTAAAAACAAAAATGGGAAGGGAATTTCAAGAGTTGGCAAGTTAGTGTTCTTATTCAATTTTTGAATTTAACCGTACCAATGTTGACGATACAAACTTCTCTAACCATAATTGATTTGTATACTCCATACCAAAGAAATGCTATCATCTTATTAACCTAAGCAGCTCCGGCTGTTTATGTGGGAAATTGTGAACATTAACATAGCAGCTGTAGAAGGAGGCGAGGAAGGTAGGCCTGTGCTTGGCATTTCTTTCCAAAATTAGGATGAGTTTTCATATGGAAATACCGTACGTCCAAAAAATAGAAAATAAAATCAATTGATATGTGATGATTCTAAGGACTAAAAGTGTCAGGTTTCGGCTCCAATTTCATCTAAAGAGATGTCAATCAGAAAGTCAATCAGCCAGCCCCCCCCCCCCCTCCCCCCTCCCCCTTTCTCAGCAGTATCCTCCCCAGCTTAAACACACAGGCAAAGGTGGGACTCTTATCTGCTCTCCATACGAATGCAATGTCAGTTAGGTACTATTGCACTAGCTAGGATTTATACTAACACAGCATATATGATTTCAAAAGCAAAATTTATGCTTCAGATTAGTATGGGTCCAAGTGAACAGCCAGATTCGGCTTACAAATAGGTTAAGTAAGACGTGCTTATTTAACAATTAGAAACCATATGACTTTGCAGCATCCGTTTTTGCTTGAACCAAGAGATTTGCAGCCTACATAACGTGCGAAACTTCATGAGTTCGAATTTAAACACAGTAATTATTCAAGAAGTGGAAGATTGTACAAAGCTTACATTTTATTGCTAATATTCCAGCTAAACTTTCTATTGAAGTTTCGAATATGATTTTAATAGTGCAAATGTTCAAAGAATAACTTTGTTCATAACAGTTTTCAGTTATCCTGAAAAACAAAAGTTCTATCAAATTTAGAATAGAAAAATGTGCAGTTTTTCTGAACCTACTTTTCATCATATTCATAACGTTTCTTATCTCTATCACGTTTTCTCTTTTTGAACTTTTAAGTTAGAGGATAAGTTTATTGTTTTTTTATTCTCTTAATTGAATATCATACATTTATAATGAAGACAGTCCTCTAGGCAACATCTTCACTATAATTTCAATGATCTTGACTGTGCTTTAAGAAAGTAAAGTGATATCCCATAAATCTCAGTCTATCTAACCAGGTCATTAAAGTTCAAATGAACCCTCTGATTAAAACTCCTGCTTAATTATTGATATATATTCTTTTAGAAATCACTATTGATATAAGAATTACTTATCAATATTACTTTCTTTAGAAGAGCGAAATGTATCAGGAAGAGAGGTACCTTGAGTCTAGAATGCAGTATTTGGTATAAGTTTTAATTTTTTATAACTTTATTCCAAAAATGTTTCAGGAGAAAATGATGCCGCGATATATATTGTAAGCGTAAATCTTCAATCATCAAATAACACTTTACAATCATTCACTAAATAACCTGAATTTTAACATATACACAGAAATTTCATGCGCACACAAATAATATATATAGTATATGTATATATATATATGTATATATATATATATATATATATATATATATATATATATATATATATATATGATAATCTTGCACATTTAGACGTATTTTTCATATTCATTTTAAAGGTTTTTAAAGGTCGCTCATGAATGGCAGAGACAAGGGACAGTGACATTGCCCTAGCAAGCAGGACAGCACCCTAGAGACTGACCATATATTATATGATCAGCGCCCAAGACTCCTCTCCATCCTAGCTAGGACCAGGGAGGGCCAGGCAGTGGCTGCTGATGACTTAGCAGATAGACCTATAGGCTCCCCCAACCTTAGCTCACAAGGATGGTAAGGTTGCAGACACTAATGGCACTAACGAGTCTGAGCGGGACTTGAACCCCCGACTGGCAAGCACCAGGCAGAGACGTTACCTCCTAGTATTGGATTCTCTCTACCTCACAATCATAGACCCAAGGGGGAATCAGCTTAAAGATAATAGCTTCTGGTCGGCCGGGGAATCGCACCCAGACCCAAGAAACTGGGGTTCCATTGGCTTAGCAACTTTGTGGCTGAGTTGCTAAGTCTATGGAACTTCAGTTTCTTGGGCCAGGGTTCGATTCCCCGGCCGACCAGAAGCTATTATCTTTGAGCAAATTCCCTCGTGGGTCTCTGGTACTGAGGTAGAGAAAATTCAGATATTAGGAGTATAATATATGGCTTATATGAAGATATATATATATATATATATATATATATATATATATATATATATATATATATATAGTACGTATGTATGTATGTATGTATGTGTGTATACTATATATATATATATATATATATATGTGTGTGTGTGTGTGTGTGTGTGTAGATAAATAGATAGATAGATAGGTAGATGAATATATAGATAGATAGAAAATTGAACATTCTATCTCTAAACCTCCACTATTCTTCCTCTATCAAACCCTTTATCATTTGTCATACCTTTTTCAATCGAATTCCTATCTTACACTTCCCCATGAATCTGACATTCTTCTCTATCACATATTATAATCTTATACAAGAGAACAATCCTTCTTCTAACCATTATTCCAGATTTTTTCCCTCATTCAGTTGTTCTTTACAAACCATTGTCAGGCACTTCATCAGGCTTCAGTTATTGGACAACAGCCTCTCTATCTCAAGTTCTGGCGTCTTTCGATGGTACAGCCTCCTAATTGGCTGCCTTACATCTCTTCAACAGTATCTTCCACAATATTCCCCAAATTTATCCTAATACTTTCACTTTTGAATCATTCAGATCTCCCACATTCAATATATTTCTACCAAACCCATTCCTTGAGATCTTGACTGGTATTCTTCATACTGTCTCCCCATTTCTTCTTTTATTCATTAACTTTTCTCTTTGGCGTTATTCTTTTGGGAATAGAACCACTTATTCTTCCCGAAATTCTTGATCACCTTTTCATATTATATAACTTTTTCTGTTCTCTCACCTATTCTTGATCATATTTTCCTTCCTCCTGTATTCCTTCACTCATGCTTCCCTCCAGTCTTACAATTGCATCTTCTTACAAACTTTTCTTTTCGTAAAGTTGTCCTTTCATCGTCCAACCACTCACTGTTTTTATTCCCTCTTCCAACTTTCCTCAGACCACAAATGCTCCCTGCTTACGATATAAACCTGATCCTGGGCTTTTATACACTATTCATACTCCACTTCAACTTTTGTGCCATTTACCATAAAATGTGTGTTAATAATATTTTCATCATATGTTTTTCTTAATTTTTCTGAGTCCTAATCAAACCCTGGTTTCTGATTACCCATAGAGCTGTACTTGTTCCCCTTCCTCTCGACCCTGAACTTTCATCGAGTAATTTTTTGAAGAAAATGCAAAACACTAGCAAAGGTAAAGTCTTAAGACTTTGACTTTCACTTTGTCCTTGAATTTACTTTACACCTCGCAGCATACACTCTGTCCTTGATTTTGCATGCATGTATCGAACAACTCTATGTGAAAAGTTTAGTGTGTCGACAAATCTAGAGCTGATTAGGGTCAGACTTTTGAATTGGTAAGAGGGACATGCACTGTCACACACACACACACACACGTATATATATATATATATATATATATATATATATATATATATATATATATATATATATATATACACGCGCACACAGACATTATATATATATGTATGTATATATATATATATATATATATATATATATGTATATGTATATATATATATATATATATATATATACATATTTATATATACATTTATGTGTGTGTTTGTGTGTGTGGACATACATACATACGTAGATACTTATTTTTTAATGTACACCCAGCAACAAAACCGGTGTCGCCTGGCCAGACCTGACTTGGAGAGATCATGCTCCTCTTGCCCTGAAAGGTGGCCGACGTTAAACAACCGAGACATCGTTAAGATGGTTCGAATGTGAGGAGGAGGGAAATTACCTATATCACTCAAAGAAATGCGATGAAGAGAGAGAACTTTTTTCTTTTAAGAAATGTAATCTAATATTATTTGGAAACTAATTCATCAAAAGATTTTATCATAACTTCTTATTTTAATTTTCCTATCCTATTTCTATATAAGATTTTCTTGAATAATATTGGAACTGACTATTCATATTAATATTCATAACACGGAAATATCCCTCGTTTGCATTTTCGTGTGCAATTCCTCTCTCTCTCCCTCTCTCTCTCTCTCTCTCTCTCTCTCTCTCTCTCTCTACATAATTACACACTGTGGCATACGTATTATATGTAGGGGCTAATAATGTATCCTTTCAAATAGCACCTATTGGGTCACCATTCATTAATAAGTGGCCTTTGTTCAAAATTTCGAAGGTAATGAGGTTTAAAGGTTTAGTTGTTGATTTCAGTGTTTTCCTTTGATTTCAATCATAAGCCACGAAGCTCGGTGTGGTTGGGGTCAGCTTTTGTCACGGGTTACTTGGCTCCGGCCCTCTTAGAGAAAATAGTATTATTTGTTATATCAATTATGTTAGTTTAAGGTTGGAGATTTAAAATGCGTCATCAGTTAACAATCTATATTGTTTCAGAAGTGATAGGTTACAATAAAATAGGTGAAATGACATGCAATGAAAGTTCATTGGTCCATTATTATAGTGATGATGTGGTATATAGGATGTAGGGTATGAAATATTAAAAAATCAACTCATTGTTTTCTCAAATTATCTGGTTCGGCGTCAATAACCTTAGATGTCAGGATGACAAAAAACTAATCAATCAATCAAATTATCTGGGCAAGTCGGTCACTTCCAAGCGAACCCCCTTCCCTGGTGACGATTGCTCAATGCTCAAAGGTCCGAGTCTAGCGCGAAAGGAAAAATTTCCTTAGCATTGAGTATTCCTATTATTATGATTTTATTTGTCGTTTCATATCCTAATTTCCAACACCTTAAAAGTGTTCCCCCGGTAAGCTCTTCAAGAAATCCATTACTCTCGATATTTGTTCAATCAGTCTTTCGCATATTTACTTCGTTATCTATAGTTTTGATATAATTTTAAACACATGGAAAGCAAACTGTATGAAATATTGTCATCTTAGTATTTTGTTTTTCATTTACTAAAAAAACTTCCACCAGAAGGATCTTATCATAACTGTGAGACCTTTAAATCTCAAACAATGGGGATGGGGGTAGAAGGATATAACCAGGTGGGGGTTAAAGATGATGGTAGAGAGGTGGCAATTGGGGGATCTTAATGTATGGCTTGACGAGGTTTGCTTATTATCATTTATGAAGTGATGATGATGATGGTAATACCCCTATTGATAACATTTAATATTAATGATTCCAACTCGCAATGAAAACGAGCATATATCGTTCTAACATTGTTTTAAGGTGATCCTTGAACATCTTTGGATCTTCACCCGAAAGAAATACAAATCCAACACCAACTTGCAAAGTAGTTAGCGGTCTTGTGGGATCCTTGGGAACATCCTAATAATATAAAATATTGGATACAGGTAATATACAGTATATATATATATATATATATATATATATATATATATATATATATATATACAGAGAGTGAGAGAGAGAGAGAGAGAGAGAGAGAGAGAGAGAGAGAGAGAGAGAGAGAGATAGAGAGAGTGGGTGTGTGTGTGTGTGTTACAAGGATTTTGAATGTCTCAAAGTCCATTCGCAGATAATCCATTTGCTCTTTGGTATAGCGATTTAGTTTAAGCATTTGGAGAGTTCTTATGATCTTATCTAACTTATTCTAGAACTCGAGAGAGAGAGAGAGAGAGAGAGAGAGAGAGAGAGAGAGAGAGAGAGAGAGAGAGAGAGAGAGAGAGCAGCTGCTAGAATAATGCAAACAAAGGATATATGATTCCCACGTATATTAATTAGAGTAGTCAGTTTCCACAATATTGAAGGATGTTTGATATAAAAATGTAATAAGGAATGCAAATATATCGGTGTGATTATATTTTTCGATAACTATTCTCGAAAATGATTGCATTTCTCAAAAGAATAAGAGATAAGACCTGTCTATTTTTCATATATATATATATATATATATATATATATATATATATATATATGTATATATATACGTGTATATATATATATATATATATATATATACATATATATATATATATATTTATATATAAATATATATTTATATTTATGTATGTATATATATATATATATATATATATATATATATTATATTATGTATATACACATATATGTAGGTATATATATATATATATATATATTATATTATATTATGTATATACACATATATGTAGGTATATATATATATATATATATATATATATATATATATATACATATATATATATATATATATATATATATATATATATATATACTGTATATACAAGTTTATTACAGGTTACTGTACATATTCCTGTCGAATTCAGAAATCTGTTCTTAGACTTGAAAGCAACCCTTCTCCACTGTGATAGCTAATAAGTGATTTTGCAATACGTGGTTATTTATCAAGAATCTATATCTCTAACAACGTGTTGCAAACACTAATCAGTTATTATAGTGGAGATGAGTTTATTTCAAAACTAAGAACATATTCCTGAATTCGACAGGAATATGTACGGTAGACTTGTAATAAACTTGTATTTGTCTTGATAGTATGGTTGGTTACAGTCTCTGCAAGCATGGTTCCGGCTAAGAGGCATAGGTTCGAATTTCTGCTCAGTCAGAAGCTGTTATCATAAATGAATTTTAAGTAGATATTCACTCCCAAAGATAGAATTTGACATTAAATGCCATTTTGATTGATATTTACATTAATCATAATCAAGATTGTTAGTCATATATATATATATATATATATATATATATATATATATATATATATATATATATTTTTTTTTTACTTGCCAGGTTACAACCCTATTAATGTCCGATCTATTGGAGTCCAGACATGGATGGCTATACAGTATATGAAAAGTCTGGGACTCGCTGACGAGTGTCAAGTAGCAGGAGCCTGCATTAGTTCGCCACTCACCTGGCTGAAGCGGGGTCATTTCATTCATAAAAAATACCTGAAGTATATGCTGTATTTAATTGTACCACCTCTTTGGCCCACATTTTGAGGTTCCTTACCTCTAGCATCAAGGGTTTTTTTACCTCTTATTTAGAGGTGCCTTACTTCTAGCATTTGAGGTTCTTTGAACTCTATTTTGAGGTGCCTTATCTCTAGTATTAGGGGTTTTCTTACCTCTATTTTGGGTGCTTTAACTTTAGCTTTATGACCTCTATATTTTTAGGTGCCTTATCACTAGCATTAGGGGCTTTTTTACCTCTATTTTAGGTGCCTTATCTCTAGTATTAGGGGCTTTTTTACCTGTATTTTAGGTGCCTTATCTCTAGCACTAGTGGCTTTTCGACATCTATTTTGAAGTGTCTTATCTCTAGCATTAGGGGCTTTTATACCTCTATTTTTAGGTGCCTTAACTTTAGCTTTACGGGCTTTATGACCTCTATTTCGAGGTGCCTTATCTCTAGTATTAGGGGCTTCTTGACCTAATATTTTGAGGTGCCTTATCTCTAGCTTTAGGGGCTTTCTTACCTCTTATTTTGAAGGGCCTTATCTCTAGCATTAGGGCCTTTTTGACCTCTTATTTTGAGGTGCCTTATCTCTAGCATTAGGAGCTTTTTACCTCTATTTTCAGGAGCCTAATCTATAGCATGAGGGGCTTTTTAACCTCTGATTTTGAGGTGCCTTATCTCTAGCATTAGGGGATTTTTACCTCTATATTGAGGTGCCTTATCTCTAGCATTAGGAGCTTTTTTACCTCTATTTTTAGATGCCTTAACTTTAGATTTAGGTCCTTTATGACCTCTATTTTTAGGTGCCTAACCTCTACCATAGAAGGATTTTTTGACCTCTGATTTTGAGGTGCCTTATCTCTAGCATTGGGGGATTTTTTACCTCTATTTTGAGGTGCCCTAACTTTAGCTTGATGGGCTTTATGTCGTATATTTTATGTGACTTCTCTCTAGCATTAGGGGCTTTTTAACATCTGATTTTGAGGTGCCTTATCTCTAGCATTAGAGACTTTTGACCTCTATTTTAAGATGCCTTATTTCTAGCATTAGGGGGTTTTTACCTCTATTTTTAGATGTCCTGTCTCTAACATTAGGAGCTTTTTTTACCTCTATTTTTAGGAGTCTTATCTCTAGCATTAGGGGCTTTTTAACCTCTGTTTTGAAGTGCCTTATCTCTAGCGTTAGGGACTTTATGACCTCTATGTTAAGGTGCCTTATCACTTGCTTTGGGGCCTTTTTGACCTCTTGATTTTGAGGTGCCAGGTGTCTTATCTCTAGCATTAGGGGATTTTTTTACCTATATTTTGAGGTGCCTTATCTCTAGCATTAGGATCTTTTTTACCTCTGTTTGTATGAGTCCTAACTTTAGCTTTAGCGGCTTATTTATAGCATTAGGGGCTTTTTTACCTCCCTTTTTAGGTGCCTTATTTATAGAATTAGTGCTTTTTTACCTCTATTTTTAGGAGCTTTATATATAGCATTAAGGGCTTTTTGACCTCCCTTTTTAAGTGCCTTATTTATAGCATTAGGGGCTTTTTTACCTCGATTTTGAAGTGTACTACTTCTAGCATTAGAGGCTCTTTGACCTCTATATTTTTAGGTGCCTTATTTACAGTATTAGGGGCTTTTTAACCTCGATTTTGAAGTGCATTACTTCTAGCATTAGAGGCTCTTTGACCTCTAATTTTAGGTGCCTTATTTATAGCCTTAGGGGCTTTTGACCTCTATTTTTAGGAGCCTTCTGTAAAACATAATGGGCTTTTTTACCTCGATTTTGAGGTGCTTTTCTTCTAATATTAGAGGCTCTTTGGCCTCTATTTTTAGGTGCCCTTTTTATAGCATTTGGGGCTTCTTGACCTCGATTTTGAGGTGCATTACTTCTTGTATTAGAGGCTCTTTGACCTTTATTTTTAGGTGCCGTATTTGTAGTATAAGGGGCTTTTTGACCGCGATTTTGAAGTACATTACTTCTAGCATTAGAGGCTCTTTGACCTCTATTTTTAGGTGCCATATATAAAGCACTAAGGGCTTTTTTACCTAGATTTTGAGGTGCTTTACTAGAAATAAAGAGGCTCTTTGACCTCTATATTTTTAGGTGCCTTATTTATAGCATTGGGAGCTCTTTGACCTCTATTTTTAGGTGCCCTATTCATAGCATTAGGGGCTTTTGACCTAGATTTTGAGGTGCTTTACTTCTAGCATTAGGGGCTCTTTGACCTCTATTTTAAGTGCCTTATTTATAGCATTAGGGGCTTTTGACCTAGATTTTGAGGTGCTTTACCTCTAGCGTTAGGGTCTCTTTGACCTCTATTTTTAGGTGCCTTATTTATAGCATTAGGGACTTCTTGACCTCAATTTTGAGGTGCATTACTTCTAGCATTAGGGGCTCTTTGACCCCTATTTTTAGGAGCCTTATATAAAGCATTATGGGCTTTTTTACCTCGATTTTGGGGTGCTTTACTTCTAGCATTAGAGGCTCTTTGACCTCTATTTTTAGGTGCCTTATCTATAGCATTAGGGGCTTTTGACCTAGATTTTGAGGTGCTTTACTTCTAGCATTAGGGGCTCTTTGACTTCTATTTTTAGGAGCCTTATTTATAGCATTAGGGGCTTCTTGACCTCAATTTTGAGGTGCATTACTTCTAGCATTAGAGGCGCTTTGACCTCTATTTTTAGGAGCCTTATTTATAGCATTAGGGACTTCTTGAACTCGATTTTGAGGTGCATTACTTCTAGCATTAGAGGAGCTTTGACCTCTATTTGTAGGTGCTTTATTTATAGCATTAGGGGCTTCTTGACCTCAGTTTTGAGGTGCATTACTTCTAGCATTAGAGGCTCTTTGACCTCTATTTTTAGGAGCCTTATATAAAGCATTATGGGTTTTTTGACAGATTTTGAGGTGCATTACTTCTAGTGTTAGGAGCTCTTTGACCTCTCTTCTTGGGTGCCTTATTTATAGCATTAGGGTTTTTTTTACTACGATTTTGAGGTTCATTACTTGTAGCATTAGAGGCTCTTTGACCTCTGTTTTTAGGTGCCTTATTTATAGCATTAGGGGCTTTTTGACCTCGATTTTGAGGTGCATTTCTTCTAGCATTAGAGGCTCTTTGACCTCTATTTTTAGGTGCCTTATTTATAGCATTAGTGGCTTTTGACTTCTATTTTTAGGACCCTTATATAAAGCCTTAGAGGCTTTCTGACCTCGATTTTGACGTGCTTTATATCTAACATTAGAGGCTCTTTGGTCTCTAGTCTTAGGTGCCTTTTTTTATAGCATTAGCAGCTGTTTTACCTCTATTTTTATCTGCCTTATTTCTAGCATTAAGATTTTTTTACCTCTACTTTGAGGTACCTTATTTCTCGCATTAGGGGCTTTTTTTTACCTCTATTTCAAGGTGATTTACCTCTAGCATTAAAGTCTATTTTACGTGTTCGTTTAAAGGCTCTTCGATGCTGTTCTCTTCTGTTTGTTCTAGATTTCAAGATTTTTAGTTTTTCAGTTTCCTTTGATATTTCATCTTCCACTTTCCTTAGTTCGTCAATTTCCTTCGAGATTTCATTGTATTCTTTCTTAGTCCGTCAGTTTCCTTCTAGATTTCAAGAGAGATTTAAGTGCCGTGTGTCTTCAGTTCGTCAGATTCCTCGGAGAAGTCGATGGCATCCATTTCTTTGTCCATCGGGGCGATGGGTAGAGACAGGAATGCAATAAATTTTCTCCGCATACGTCATCACGCTAAAGTAAATGACGAGCAGCACTATATATTTACCAATATGACCTGGATATGTCCTTTCTTCAATGTCTAATTTTGGGACTATCCTGTTGAAGAACCACACGTCGCTCACCGTTTAGTTGAACCATTCTGTCTCCGTCCTTATATCCTATTTCCAATAGTCTCCAATTATAGGACATCCTTGCAAAAGCCCAAGCAAAGGATCATTCAAGGCGCGTACATTATGTTCTTCAAAGCTCGACAACTTCTGCAGCAACCACCAAAACCAGCTGTAGATGAAGGTGTTCCGTAGAGCTTCCTTCGATCCTGTTGTTGTAATACGCAATTCTAACAGTCAGCTCCATGTTCCAAAAATAGCCATTAACAATGTTCACTGCGTTGCATGCTTAGTTCGAAAAAAAAAGTATCAGGTCTTCAGAAGTCATAGAAGCTCGGGCGGAGCCGTTCAGAACTGTTCCGGGAAGATTCTGTTCTGGAGTCATTCAGAACTCAATGCTAAGTCTACGGCTCTGTCATCTGAAGCCTTTTGAAGATCCCAGATAATTTTCTTCAGGTCCCGTTCAGGGAACTCCAGGAAGAATCTGTTCTGGAGTCATTCAGAACTCCATGCTAAGTCTACGGCTGGTTCTTCTGAAGGCATTTGGAAATCCGGGAAAATTTTCTTCCGAAGCCGTTCAGAAATTCTGTTCTAGGGTCATTCAGAACTCCATGCTAAGTCTATGGCCATTTCTTCTGAAGCCATTCGGAGATCCGTCAAGATTTTCTTCCGAAGCCGTTTAGGACTCGCTAAAAAAAACTCTTCTTTCATTTCAATAAATCCTAGAAACTCATCATCATCATCATCATCATCATCATCATAATAATAATAATAATAATAATAATAATAATAATAATAATAATAATAATAATAATGATAATAATAATGATAATGATAATAATAATAATAGTAATAATAATAATAATATACTACATGATTTGATTTATGGATTTGAGTCTCAAAGTTCTGAAGTCGTTCAACGCTCGGATTTGCAATTTGAAAGAAAAGCTAAGAGACCTAGTAGGAATATAAAAAGATAATTAATACTATAATTTATTACTTTTATTATTAAGTAACGCCTGCAGCGCACTCGGTGATCGAACTCGGGTGCAGGGTAATTGAAGTTTTCAGCAAACCCCATTGAAATAACCGAAGGCTTCGACTTATTTTTTTAGGTTTAGGATTTAAAACGACCCATTTCCGGTACGAATCGATATCAGAGCCGTTCGAAACAGAAAATATGTCTCGAAAAAACGCATTTCACGAGTACTTTTCTGAAGAATTCATTTTAGATAATCAATAATGATGTAATATTCACATGATTTTTCCAATGGAATTATTACTTTCTAAATATTTTTCGAAGGCGATGTGTATATGTTATGTTTCTACCAATGGTTTATATATTCACACACACTCACATACACATACATACACACACACACACACATATATATATATATATATATATATATATATATATATATATATATATATGTATGTATATATATATATATATATATATATATATATATATATAATCTCCTACCCCTGTTGACGCAAAGAGTCTCGGTTAGATTTCATTAGTCGTCCCTATCATCTTGAGCTTTTAATTCAATACATCTCCATTCGTCACCACCTACTTCACGCTTCATAGTCCTCAAGCATGTAGGTATGGATCTTCCAACTTTCCTAGTGCCTTGTGGAGCCCAGTTAAACGTATATATGTATATATATATATATATATATATATATATATATATATATATATATATGTATATATATAACTATATATAGACATATATATATATATATATATATATATATATATATATATCTACTGTATATATATAAATAAATAAATATATATATGTATTTATATATATATTTATATATATATGTATATATATATATATATATATATATATATATATATATATTTATATATATATAGATATTTATATATATATAAATATATATATATATATATATATATATATATCTACTGTATATATATATATATATATATAAATATATACATATACATAAACATATATATATACATATATATAAGTAAATAAATATTTATATAGATATATATATATATATATATATATATATATATATATATATATATATATATATATATATATATATATGTGTGTGTGTGTGTGTGTATGTGTGTGTACATTTCTGTGTCATCAGCTGTGACTGGTCCACTATAGAACAAAGACCCCAGACATGC
>NC_090730.1:137431490-137496490 GCF_036898095.1 Palaemon carinicauda
CTTGTACTCTGGTATTCAACTAAAATATTTTTTTTTTCCTATTTGTTATAGTTTATTACGTATACAGGTACTTATATATGTTTTTATTGTTTCATATCCATGAAAAAATGTCATGAGATGGTGTCATTTTATCTATGAAGTGATTGCAATAGATAATAATTATATGTAATAAGAGAGGAAATTCTTTTATTCAATTTTTATTTCTTCCCCCCCCCAAAAAAAATAATTTTGGTATTATTATTATTATTATTATTATTATTATTATTATTATTATTATTATTATTATTATTATTATTATTTTGGGACTAGACCCTCTTTTAAACAAAAGCCAATAAAACTTTTATTATCATTATTATTATTATTATTATTATTATTATTATTATTATTATTATTATTATTAACAACGTTAAAACAGATCTGTTCCATATACACTTAAACTATGAAGAGAGACCGTTGTCAGCTTGTTCATCATAAAAAATTTACTGTAAGTTTGAACTTCTGAAGTTCCTTCGATTCAACTACACTAGAATAAAACTTATAGAATATTGTGTGGTGCTGAGCCTTATAATGGAGAAGACAAGACTTACAACAAGACTTACAATTAACAGCATACCTATTGCTACGTACACTTAGATTCAAAAGTCCGCCGACACTCTAGGGGAATCGGTCGTCAGAGGTCTCTAGTGTTACCATGACAAAACAAAGAAAGAGTTGGTCTTCTTACTACCTTCAAGGAAATGGGCGGAGACTTGTCCAACCTCAGCGAACGCTTAAAAATATTACAAATCGATTTGCCATATTTTATACTGTAGTATCATTTGTCCCTCAAGTATTCACTACAAATACACAAAAAACACACATACACAGACACACACACACACATATACATATATATATATATATATATATATATATATATATATATATATATATATATATATATATATATAATTATTTTTACTATTCTTTTGAGGAGCCCAGTAGACACTTTCAATGGATGGGTAGGTGGGAAGGGGGGGGGGGGGGGTTAAGGGTAGGTAGGTAGGTAAAGTGGGGGGGGGATTACTCCTCCTCCGGGCAGTCCGACATTGAAGAATTTGAGGAAACAAGGAAGTCATTTGTATTTTAGAGGTTGTGGAAAGAGGTTAAAATTTTTTTATATAATTTGTCAAATATTGTATCATTGCCTCAATCTAATTTGATAACCGTTAATGTTCCATGAAATATATCTAACCTAATTCATTATTAGTTCATTTGTAGTAGCTGGTAGCAACCGAATAAATAGCCGTTGTTGTTCTAAGGTTGATTAGTAACCAAAGTTAACTATTAACTTTGCATAATAAATAATCTGTGATGGAAACAGTAAATACTGATGACTGCGTAGCTCTTTGAATACAATCAGAATTTAGTTTATTGAATCGAAAAGGAATTGTATTGCGGTAAAAGAGACCACTATTACATTCTAGCAAAACCCTTCAGAAATTTGCTTTATTGATAAATCATATAAAAAAGTCTCTTGTTCTCAGAACGACATATTCTTTTTAGATTTTCTAATGAAAGTAAGAAATACTAATTTTCCCGTAACATATTTTCTAATTTTCCCCAAAAATATAAGCGCAGGTGGCATGAGCACAAAATGATTTCCTACACTAATACTTTGGCTGTAAGTTATCAGTGATTATGTAATTACTAGTAGCTTTATCTTCAGAAAATTACGCAGCTTGATCACGCTGCCTTCTAATAATCGTGATTCAAATAGGCGTAAGTCTCCATGATCAATTTCCTATTTGTGTTCCTTTCATTCATTCTTTATTCATTCGTTTATTAAACATCCTCGGCATTTTTAAGAAAAATTTGCCTTTTTGGCCAGAATTCGTCTGAGGCCGTCAATTTTAGTTCCTAGTCTCTCACTATCCCTCCAGAAAAGAAATCTCTCCTGAGCGGCAGAAAGAAACACCTTCACTTGACCATTCCAACCTGGAACCTTTCGAAATTTGTCTTTAGCCAAGACGAGATATTCCTTAGCTGGATTAGAAAATAAGGCATTTTGAGCACTATTTCACTCACTTCTTTATACAATTTCAATCACATTCCTTTATAATTATTCCAGTTAACGAAAATATCTTGGTTGATTTTAAAGCAAACGGGTAAATTGTCCTACAGAGTACTTGCGTAATGAGAAAATTAATTGGAAAACATGTGGTATGTGGAGGACTACAGAACATAATGATCTATAGTAACTAAATAGTATAACTTCGAGACGGACAAATGTTGGTATAAGGATTCTTTCTAACGAATCCTTCAAACAGTCATAAAACAACGACTCTCTTATTACAGCTATTATTTTTCCGAAATCTACCATTATGTGGATGAGCATTCAAGTCCAACAAAATAATCCCGTTATCTCTACTCGATGATAACTATCTCCAATTTTTTCATAGGGCCATAGTAATAATTATCAAGCAAATTAAAGCTCTTGTAATAAAGATCGAATCAGCAACACAGCAAATATTTTACAGCATATATTTAAAATTCTAATTTAAATGTCAATGCCAACCGTTCTTAGCCACAAATACGGGCGGAAAAGGAAAAGTAAAAACTTTTATGAATAAAGGGCAAGTGGGTTGCGAACTAAAGACTGAGATGGCACATCCCCTTGAATCTGGATGACGTGGGAAATATTTTACAGTAAAGTATCCTTATGTATTCCAAAATGTTCCTATCTATGAATATCTAAAGGCCTATGAAAGTCTTTAGCAATCAATTTAGCATTCTAAAACTAAGTTTTTGGAAGCATAATACAATAACTTTTATTGGAAACATTGCAATATCAAGCGAAAATTTCTCCTGATATGCATGAATGTCTAGAAATCAATTTATATGGTGACCAATTACTACATTCACTACTGTAATCTCTCTCTCTCTCTCTCTCTCTCTCTCTCTCTCTCTCTCTCTCTCTCTCTCTCTCTCTCTCTCTCTCTCTCTCTGTGAATGTCCTCAAGGCTCGTATAACTCATTTATGGCGTTTTTATGAATACTTTACAGCATCGAGCCATAAATGATACTGGAACAAGACTAATGTCAGATCTCCGAACAATCTAAATTTAATATAGCTGTTAACGGAAGGGATTGTTGTTATGCCAATCCATTAATTTCTACATGCTTATACAGATTCTAGATATATATATATATATATATATATATATATATATATATATATATATATATAATGTGTGTGTGTTTTGTGTATTTGTATCGTATAGTTGAGATGTCAAATGATACCACAGCATAAAATATGGCAACAAGATTTGTAATATTTTCCAGCGTTCGCTGAGCTTGGACAAGGCTCCGCCTATATCCTAAGAAGTAGTGAGAAATGCAACTCTTTATTTGTTTTGTCATGGTAACACTAGAGACCTCTGACGAGCGATTCTCCCTGAGTGTCGGCGGACTTTTGAATCTAAGTGTACAAGATTGTAATGTCTGGGAAGATCTGAATGTAAAGGATGGTCACAATTGTGAAAAATCTTATGCAACATACATAAAGAACTAACTGAAGGATAGTGCTGGAGATTAATATGAATATCAGGAATAAGAAACCTAATAGACAAGAAATATTTATACAACAAATTAAGATGAGAATCAGCAACTAAGACCAGACAGGAGAATAATGCTTGAAATAAGGTAGAATAAAATTAAAGCATTCCTTTAGAATAAATTGATCATACCCAATGCGTTCATCAAAAGTAAATTTGTAATCAAGAATCACACCTAAAATTCTAAAGAGGTTTTACATAGTTAAGAAACCTTGTCAATGTAGATATCTAAATGAGGAGTCACTGCCCTCGACCTACTTACAATCATACTTTGAGTTTTGTTGGGATTCAGCTTCATGCCCTTTAATATGCACCATACACTAATTTTAGCTAGATCTCTATTAATGGATTCAACAATCCCTTATCTACAATTAGAAGATTGAATTGAGGCAAAGAGAGTAGCATCATCTGCTTATGCAACAAGCTTGTTTTCTAAGCCAAACCACACATCATATGTACAGTATATAGTATGAAAAGTAATGGGCTAAGAACAGTACCCTAAGGAACATCAGATAACACATTCCTATGCTCACTATGGTGCCCATCAACAACAACTCTGCAATCTATTACTCAAAAATTCAATACTGATGCAAATGACAATGAAAAGACACACCTTCCCCCAGCTGGTTTAGTTTGAAAACAAGATCCTCGTGAATAAAAAGGTCAGAGGCAGCTCAAAAATTCAATGCCAGTCATACGAACTTCCAGACCACAATCAAGGGATTTCTGTACAGCATTAGAAATTGTAAGAAGGTATCACATGTTCCAGGGAAACTGGGAAACAGATTATTACCTTCAACATTATTATTTAAACGTTTAGGCAAAAGACTTTCAAAAACTTTAGATATGGTATGGAAATTGGGCGGCAGTCAGCAGGATTAGAGCTAACACAAACACATTTACCTAATGGAGTAACATTACCAATTCTCCAGCAAGAGCTAAATAAACATCCTCTTGCTAACTTGTGGAAAATAACAGACAATGTAAGAGCTAAAAATCTGTGATCTTTATAAAAACAATGGAAAAATTTCATTTGGGTGTACCCCTCCATAAGCATCATGGTCCATCAAAAGTGTTTTAATTTCACGAGACCCAAAAAAAAAAAAAACTAGTTAGTTTAGCCTCAGGAAAACAGAAATGAGGAAGATCGAGTTGCTCGTTGTTCTGCTTATTGTCGAACACATCAGACAAAAGGATTGAATTTTCCTTTGGATAGTGAGTGACAGAGCCATCTGGTTTAAGTAAAGGAGGAACAGTTAAGTCTACTCCAAAGAGGGCAGATAAGGTAGTTGTTTCAGTTCTCTGCTAATGAACCCATTCTTCAAATATGCAGTTTTATTTCTGATTTGCTTTCACAATGCCTACCCTGTTTTGTTTGTAGGATCTCAGAGATTTTGTTTTTTGGATATGGAGTTTGAATGAGATTTCAGATCCTAAGGTATGTAATCCTTTGTAGACCTCGTTAGCATTTTCGAATACGAGATATATACAGCTCCAAATACTGTACATTAGTATTTAATGGACTGCGTTAAACTTGGATGCATAATTGAGTAAATAGAGCAGCTTAACCAGTTATTTATTGACAATTGATTATTAAGGAGCCAACATTGTTGTTTTTATTTCATTTCAGCCTAAACAGCATTGGGCTTAAAATATTTCATGCAATTTCCTTGAAATCACTTGCAGTTTACATTGTCTGGAATTCAATATTATTATTTAATTTTATCAAAAAATGAACTACTAAACACTTGCTTATTTGATTGAAGCAATAATATGTTGTAATTTTCTTCTGTCTTAAATGGAAAATGGTATATTGCCATATGAGGAATGATTTTAATGAAGTCTGGGGACAGAGGAAATGAAAAAAGGATGGGCTTGATTTTGTAAGCACAACCATAGATTGGTGTGTATGCATTAATTGTGTTCCATCAATTTACATCTGCCATCTTCCTAAATCCTCCTATAAATTAGAACTGAAGTTGCACCACAACATTAACCCCTTCGCAACAATGACGTCGTTTGATGTCAAAATATGTTCTGTGATACGCATGATGACGTCATGGAGTCGTCATTTATAAATATAAACCACATGGAAGTTAAATTCCCTCATATCGTGCAAATGAGTACAGCACATGGTTGTATATCACACCGTTCACTCAGGAAATTTCCCTAAATAAATCTCCCCCCTCCCTCCATGATAATTAGCACCCCCTCCGCCCATCTGCAGCCTACCGACGAAGTGTTTGGGATTCTGATCTTTATTCCTGAGGGTGTAAGAGTTATTTAGTCTGTTTTTTTTTTTATGTTACCATGTAGAATTCCCCCACTCTCTCTAACCAGTGGCAACATTCCCTACCTTTGGCATTACTCAAACCCCCTTGACACCCACAGCTTAGAAACTAGGGATCCAAACATCCCACCACCGACCAAAATACTTGCGATTCTAGTCATTATTCATGATTATATAAGGTTATTTATGCGTATTTCTATGTGGCATACGAGTTCAAATCACACAGAAAGTACAACGTAGCATTATTCAACCATTATGGTTTTCTGCCTCTGACTTCCACCCACGTCACCAAAACCTTTTACCAGTAACACAAGTTGTTGACACACGACGAATTTTCTTGTATTCCTTTTTTCATCGAATATCATTTGTACAAAGAATTATAAATGTATATTTCCTAATGAAGGAAAAATAACCATCTTCATGTCTTATATGTTTCATATTAGCATTGTTCATTGTTTTCACGAGTAAAAATTAGCCTACTGGCATTATTTCCATTTATTGACATTCTAGGAAGTATGTCCTGTTCTTACGTGTGCAGTCTCTATTTCCAAGCCCGTGAAATACCCAAAGCATGAATTATCCAGTTCATAGGGACAGTCACATGCAAGGTGGAATGGCAGGACAAACAAACTTTATGTCTAAAGAACTAAATTTATATTACGTCTCTCTCTCTCTCTCTCTCTCTCTCTCTCTCTCTCTCTCTCTCTCTCTCTCTCTCTCTCGGGCCAGAAATGTGTTTCGTTTGTTATCAATTTTTATCTTAAACCTTATAATTATACATTATAGGATACTTTTTGTGTCAAAGTTAAGAAATTGATATTTTCCTTACAAGCAGCTGGTCGGGCCTACGGTCCACCACAAAGCCAAAGCAAAGTACTTCAAAAGAAGGCAACCGTATTACCCCATACGAATGGGAAAAAGCACGCTAATAGAAGAAGATAACATTTCTGTATAACGTAAGAGTAAAGTCCATTATAACTAACGAGTAGTTTTATATCTTACGACACCTATTTATCGTGGAATTATTGAGGAATAATAGTCACTTTAATGAATGTTTTTTTTTTTTACACAAAATCACCTTGCTTTACAAATATTTAGAGAAAATTATATGAAACAAATTTTCTAAAAAAAAAAAAAATATGCTATATTCACTTTACAATGAATAGAGAAAATATTTTGGTTGTTTAGAGGGAAATACAATAGAAAATAAAGAAAACTTTTGAAAAATGTATTCTTTAATCAGCAGTAAAGCAAATAAACATGGAAATTTAGGACCTTCAAGGTTACGTTGGATAACCTTAAGCCAGATACTTACACACTTGATTCGTAGTATCCATTAAAAAACGTTCTTTTAAAAACCCGCTTACTCCTACCACGCAATCGAGGAAGTGCTCAAAGTATCAGCTGGCTATGATTCAAATAAAAAGAGGTTACAATAATTCCGGGTCTGGTGAAAGATAGTGACTGATCAAAACATTTCTTATTTAAAACTTTAAGGGCTGTTTTCCTGGTTCTATCAAGCATAGAAACTCTGTGCCCTACATGACTACATTATCTGGTTGTGGTATACAGCCTTGGGGGCTTAGAGTCTCACAGAATATATTCCGCGTTAATCGTCAAATCCACATTATCAGAATACTTACCAAGAAAGTCTTCTGCTTCTTGAAAGCCTTAATATCAGTCGCTTTTCGGGTAGAGGTGCATCTTGGCTCCAATAATTTGTTCGTGTCGACACGATTCGTTGACTGCATGATGTGTAGCAGTTCTTTGTAACTATCATTCATAATTCAGTTCATGCACTGTTAAAATTTTGCATTAAAAAAAAACGGCAAATGTCTAGCAACATTTATTCCATGATTTTTACCGTTTTAAAAACGGATATATTGACGCAAAGATGTGATATTACGGTTACCAACCAGTAAAAGATAATAACAAAGTAAGTAAAAATTACAGTCGCCTGTATTTTACTGAAATACAGTTGAAAACAGTTTACTTTTGAGGATAATTTCCGATTAAAATTAAGTTGTTTTTTCTAACAGTGTAAAGCTTTATAAGTTAAAGAACATATCTTTATCTGCATTAATTCATACAATTTGCCACAATACCTTTACAGTAAGAACGTGTTTTAAAATCATAATCTTAGAATAATGCAGGCAATATAATACATTTTTGGGTACCAAGATTACTTCAATATTTCAAAGTAATAATATTGTGGATGTTTTGTAATATTTCTCTTTGTATTTTCTCTTTCATCCAAGCATCAAAACAATTGCCTCAGCATGAATGTAACTTTGTATAATTTGGATTTTTATGAAGGATATTATGTGGCGGAAAAGGATATTGCGATATTAATTCTCTCTCTCTCTCTCTCTCTCTCTCTCTCTCTCTCTCTCTCTCTCTCTCTCTCTCTCTCTCTCTCTCTCTCTCTCGTGATCTTCGATAAATGACAAATAAAAAATAAAATAAACCAAGACTATAACGACAAATCTGTTTCTCAAGACTTGCAAAGTATATTGCAAAGTTATGAAATAATTTCAAAGAAAGAAAGAGATGAACCAATAGCTGTTGGTTTTTTAGTTAAAGTTTATTCAACTATGATTATTGCATATTTTATCTACGCAGTGACCAAACTTGTCTATTTCTTGCAATGTTAAGTTTTATGAAATTGTAAAGCGAAGAAAAATTATATTTTACAACGGTTTCTTGAGAGGTAATATCACATGTCATCAAAGACGAGTGGTTTTGATATTTGAATGTAGATGGCGCCACTGATTATACAAGGACACTAAAGCAAGCCCTCAACTAGGGATGTCTGCTTCGTTGTTTTGTTATCCTTGCTACGTCAGGGGTGAAGGCTAGATTGAAGACATTTTTAGCTATGAGTTTAGTTTTATTGAAGTGTCATAGCCTAAGTCGTTGGACAATGAATCTACAACGGTGAGTGTTGTAAGTGTTCTGGATTATTGTGTGTTATGTCGTCTGTAGTTTATTAAATTTCGTAATCTTAATTTTATGGCGAAGAATAATTAGCAAATTTTAGAAGTTTCAGGGTTATTAATATTAAAATAGGGCCAAAGATACTAGTGTTGGTGAAAGTCTGATATATTTTTTCTTGTTGTTTGAGACTTTGGCCGGCAATACTGAGAAGTCGTTCGGCATTGGTTAGTGCTTTCTGCTCGGCTCCTTTGAGGAGTTAGTAATATGGTTGACCTGGCAACTAATTATTGTTTGTGCGCCCTTTTTTTCGTCCTTTTTTTTGGGGGGGCGGGCGAAGTGGGGTTGTGTGGGCTCCCATGATAGATGTTTAAGCTTCCTTTATTTAATTTGCTTTAATAGATTTGTCTCTGCTGTGATAAAGGATTTAGATGCCACTCAAGATTGGCTCTTGATTGGTTGTCTTCGGATTCGTTGTATTTGAGGAATTCCGGTCAAAATTTGTTTCAGCCAAACTTTGATACCCCATCTAAACATTTATTTTATTCTAAATTAATGTTTCATATTAATTAAAATTTTTATTGTCGCTAATATTGTAAATTGTATAGTTTTCGTCGAATTTTACCATTCTGGTGCAATTATTCAGTTTGTGGTGAAGGGTTCCACTTAAAAACTAAAATAATCTTATTTCACAGTGGGGAATTGGGGTTTTGGGTGAGAATAGATAACTTGAAAATTAATGGAATCTGTAACCCAAACACAAATTATCAATAAATTAGTTATAAAAGTAGAGTGACGGTTAGGTAACATGGTATAAACACTGAATTTTTTGCTTGTCATATTTCCGGACGTGTTGAGATTGATTTTGTATCCCATTTTCCATGGGGTAGTTCATAACGGTTTGAGTTATTACAAATACCATACGTGAGGTAATGTATTGATTTTTGCTCTGCCATAACACTATTAAATATTCTCGGGTAAAATTGTGTAACACTGTATTTCGAATAAGAAACTCCTTTTCCTACAGTTAATAGTGCTTTCAACGTATTTAACAAGCAGTTCTACCGTTTTGGACCCCCCTTCCCGACTGACACAGGTGGGTACCTGGGAATTTGAGTGTGCAAAAACGGGACAAACTTGATTATATAATTTCAGTGTGTTGTAAAAGGCATCGGAACCTAACAAATCCATCTAACCTAGTATTTCTTTGGGCGCAGACCTAGCCGGTTACTAAGCCCCAACGCACCCCCCCCCCCTTTTCCCAGGTCAAACTAAAAGTAAATCTTAAATCCTTTTATTAAAGTTAATCGCAAATAAATCCTTACCAGAATCACACTTGGGAATTTAGTCAAGCCAATCACAGGACCAACTTTACTAATGAAAAATGGGGTATGTTTTAGTTTTTTATCGAAAATTTCTTTAATTTCCCTCTCAAATAGCTAATAAGATATACCCTAATATATTTTACGGCAATTGAGTGGGAACCAGTAGGTTTGGGTGGGGAAAATTTACTGGCGAATCTAATGAATTTTTTATTTTTTCCTTGACTCATAATAAATCCTGTAACATTGCCCAAAATATGGGGGTCCTCGGTAAAATTCAGAAGAATGCCACTCTATAAAAAAAAAAATAATCGCCTACATAGAGCACTTGGAAAGCTACTTGGTAGTTTTTGATTGAACGAGGTGTTAAATTAGGTCGTTTTTACATAATCTTTATTGTAGACTTTTCCTTTACGGTAATGTTACTTTTAATGAGCCCTCTCACTTTTAGTACACGAGCAGTTCGTTAGTTTATTACCCGATAGGTGTGACATCATTGGCTTAATTGTTTCATAACCAATTGCGAACTAAGTTGAAAAGTTTTACTGGGATTTCAGTGGAGTAATGAAATTACCTTAACATCCACAGGTATGTGTCTGACCAAATACTTAGAATAATGAAGGAAACCTGGCATTTCGTTCTGTTATAGCTATGGCAAAGGCAGCGGCTGACCCTTTTGGGTTTAATTGATAAAAACACATTTCCTATGGATTGTCCAGTGCAATGTCGGTTATGAAAATTATTTTTCTATTGGTGGTATTAAACTAGTGGTTGAATATGCTCAGTCTTAATTTTTAAGGACATGTGTTGCAAGTGCTGTGGAGATATTTGTAGGATAAACAGGACCGCCTATAGTGAAAGGATGAGCAAAGTACCATCATTGAATATTTGGTGTTACATAGGACAAACTTTACTATTGTGACCTGAGAAGGGGGAGCCTGGGGACCTTGCCTGCCGGCTAGAGGTTGATATGAGCTCCTAGGTTAGGTTAGGTGGTTTTTTATGTTCTGTACCCTCTTACAATTTTTAACTGATCATTGTCTTGTTTTCGTACACCCAAAATCCTGAAGTTCCCACCTTTCCTTCTGGAAGGGGGTGGCCGGGAAAGGTAGTAAGACTTATTTGCAGTGGAAATAAGGAAAGTTCGTTGAAAGCATATCATTTACTGTAGCCTTAGGTGTCCTATTTTCCTATATTTACTATAACCTTTTGAGGGATAACTATAGTAATTTTAAGATTATTCACTATGCCAAGCGTACGGTGATACTCAGTGATACTTGGCAATAGCATAATGTCATCACTGTTACGTTGGGCTCCATAACTCACGCACAACATAGCTATAAAGGAATTGAGGACTTGTTCTAAGAAAAAAAAATAGTCTCGGAACTAATTCACACTCGAGCATACGTAAATGCTCAAATATGGTAAACTTAGTAATTTGGTAGGGGCTACGAAGGAGGAGCAGGCTACTTACTATTTACCTAAGAGGAGTAATTACATTGGAAAGGAAAGAGGGCTTGTGCGCAGGGAAGTAGAGGTACAGAAAGTAAAAGGTAGTCATTGCACAAAGTAGTCATGCACAAATGCACAAACATGAGCAGATTAGTCTGACTTATAAAATGTATGCATGTGTGAAATATATCAGGGAAAGAGGATCCCCATATTTTGGTGACTTTTTCGTGGGATTTGTTCCTCTGAATGTATAGAGAAATTAAGTTTAGATTTACCATTTAAATTTGCCAGTAAATTTTCTGCTCCCATAAATCCCAGTTCCCACTGGGTGGCCCCCATTACCGTAGGACATGTTAGGGTATAGATTACCTAATTTATTTGATATGGAAATAAGTAATTTTCGTAGAACTTTTCTATATATAACCCTATTTATTTATTAGTAAGGCTTTTCCTATGTTCTATAATACCAGCTCCTATGGCCTTACTGATGACAAAAGAAGCAAAACGGGAATTTTATTAAAGTCAAACTTTAATAGAGGTTTTTTGCCGGCACTATATGGGATTCAAAATAGTGTACTTGCAAAGATCTACTTAATTACGCAAGTTCCAATGTCCTAATATTGGACTGTTCTATAATAAAACTATTTATTGACTGGACAGATTCTAGTTCTGCCCTAACCTAAATTAGCTTTTTCACTAATCTTAAAATTTTGTGCATTCCTTAAAAATCTAATTGAAATCTCTTAAACTCCTTTAGTTGACATAACCCGAAAAAAAAATATTTCACAGATAATGCAGGTTTTTAAATTTTTAGTCAGATTTATACTTAGTTTCTGTAAAATAAAATTTTAATATAGGTTGAGATCTGTGAATTTGCAGTTCTAGCTTGCTAATTCTTAGGCTTACCCACTCTAAAATAGCATTTTTCAGTAGGTATGCTGCTGTCTAAAAATTTAGGCCTTATGAGTAGTCGAAAAATAGGAAGTTTGTAAGAATTTAGGTGTATCCTATGATCAAATTTTAAATCATAAGTGCCCTTAATCTAATAATCTAAAATATTTGCGCATTTGACCCTTCCATGGAAAGTAAAAGACTACTTAGATTTGCCATTAAATTAAATGATCTTAGATAAAATGTAAAGACAACGAAAAATCTTTTGATTTACGGGACCAAATATGGGAAACTGTCATATGGTAGGGGTAGGACGTAAGTGCAAAACTATAAACTTTTGGGGCAGTAAGTAGGAGCGCTTGTGCACAGGAACTATAAACTCTAGTCACACATGAAACTATGCACAAATCTAAAATGTTAATCACCTTGTCCTAATTGTGCACACCCAAAGTCCCAGGTTTCTACCTGTCCGTCGGGAATGGGGGTGGTCCAAAACTGTAGAATGGCTTATTTGCAGTGGAAGTAAAGGACGGTTGAAAGCACACTAGTGCCAGTGGAAGTTAGGTCAGCTGAAATATTGCTGCCCATTATACAGAAGTTTGAGCCTGGTATGACAATCTAAAGTAACTGCTGGAAGGGTATAATTATATGGAGTTAATGTACCAGGTCTTGCAAGTCAATTACTCTTCCTAAATTTTTTGAATCTTGCGACTTGCACACAAAATAGGAAGGTGGAGGGATGTGAAGAGCTTCTTCCCAAAGTATGGTCGACATGAACTAGGTGGGATATTTATCTGCAGAGTATTCTAAGCTTTTCTACAAAGATTACAAAATACATTTATTTCCTATTGGCAGCGGCATTTACATCTTACTTCATAATGATTAGGATTTTACTTTTCCCAGTTAATGATACTGAAATGTCTAGTGAAATTAATTTGCTATAAATGGAAGAGTGCTGGCTAGTTTGGTATTTTTCAGTTTAAATTTTACCATCATATAAAAATTTGAGGTTGTGACAATCTTTCAAAATTTAGAGCAATTTCATCTGTAATTGATTATATCGTTCTCCGGTGTATAGCTGTTGTTGCTCATGTGAAAGTTTAAAAAATTAGTCCGAAATGACCCACAGGGCGTGAGCACAGTTTAAAATGTAGGCTTACTACTTGTCAGAACATAGGTATGTGAGATATTTTATTTGCAAGCGAAGTAGGCCACATAGAAGCAAAAACTGTTGGAAAGACGTAAAGTCAGATAAATTTACTTTAGTTTAATTTGTTGCTTAAATTGTTAATTACTGGTTGTTTGTCATTCATTTATGATTATGTTAATTCTATACAATAGCTCCGCCAGAAAGTTAGCATATATAAATACTTTCACTATGAAGAGTTAAAGCCAAATATAAGTACTTTATCTAGAAAGAGGAAAGTCAAAGGTTTAGTTTACATAAATCTTAAGTGGCGCTAGGTCTAAGTGGTTTAAAAATCAAAATTTAACTTTATACACCGGAAAGAAAGTGACTAGAATTCATAACGCACGCACTTCATCTTCAGACTGAGTTTTAGTTTGTTCGTTTGTACATTAAAAGACTTAAATTGTCATTATTACATATTTTATTCTACGTAGGAAGAAGTCGCCCTAACGTCAGTTTAACCAATGGCTATCCACGTTTTACTCTAGCTAGCATTTTAACTAGAATCACGTGACTAGAATACCCAATCAGGCGAGTTTTACGGGGAACTAAACATTTTAAGACACCTTTCACAATTTCCACCTAATTCAGTCTTTTGAGAGCCATGGAGGAATGTGAACCTTCAACTTCTGGTGCGGTTTCTCATTAACTATCTTTGACATCAATATCTGGATTTTCTCCCAAAGTTAGTCTCAATTATTTAAATTTCAGTTTTCTTTTGCATTATTGTTAACATCGAAAGAATTAAGTACTGCCAAGATAACTGTTTTATTAAAAATGAATAACACTATTTGCCCCACCTGCGGTTTTAAGTGATAATAGCAATTTGATAACAAAAAAGCTATTTCCTTGTGACGTAAGGCATGTTGTATTGAAAAACAAGGGATAAAATGTTTGCGTGTCCATTTTTAAGGAACTTTGTTTGTAAAGTCTCATTTAGATAGAATCTAATTTGTTACTTTTATATAACTGTTGGTGTTAAATTAATTTTGAATTTCTCACTACACATAAAAGATTGGTGCTCATTCATTCGTGACGTTGTGCACTGGGTATTGTCTGAAAGGTACAGCCTACCTTTACCCTCCAACCGAAGTACACAAAAGGTTCTAGGCTCTCCATATATTTAATATGGCTGTGTAAGCGTGGATTGTAACCCCCCTCCCTGCTAGTTAAGGATATGGCTACCAGGTTAGGTAGGTTAGTTGGAGGCCATGTTTACTGCTAATTCTACATGTGCCATTATTTGTATGTTAAAACGTATTTAATTCATTGGCCACCCATAAACCTTTATTTTCCACTGGGGGTCCCCATAGATTTGGAGGGTTAAAGAGTGTTTAAAGTAAACCTAATTCCTTACCTTATGATTGATACCCAAGTCTTTTTTCTTTTTTTTTTCTCTCAAAGAAACTTAAGAGGGATAACTGATCTTTTAATGTTCTACGCTGTGTACCATGATGCTTGCACTGAAACTTTGCTTTAGCTTTCATATAACCATAATGGCAGCCATTACACTTTGGGCTCCATAATGCACAACAAACATGTAACACAACTACAAATGAATGTTTTCCTAAGAAAACAGTGTCACAGAACTGCATATGTCGCTCTCAAGCATACAAATATGGCCTAATATGATACTTTGCCATATGGCAGGGGAAGGAAGGAGGAAGACAAACTTACAAAGGTAAAAAGTGGTAGGATGGCTATTGCGCAGGCAGGATTATTGCACAACAGGATAATGTGCTAACATACGAACAGGAGCAGATACATATGGCTTGTAAAATGTAAAGAAAAAGTTTCGGTGGACAATGTCCATATTTTGAATATTTACTAGATTTATTATGCAGCCCGCTATTATTATAGAACACTGGTAAAGCTTTTACTAATAAAGGAATTGTTGTAAATAGAAAACTAGTTTTCTTCGAAAATTACATATATTTCAATCTCTAATAGATATAACCCTAATATATCCTACGGTAATGGAAGTGACCCAGTAGGAACGGGATTTTGGGTGGGGAGAATTTACTGATGAATTTATAATGGTAACTCATTTTTCTTCTCTATACATTATTTTGAGATTCATAATCTCATAATTACCCTATATGAGAATCCTGTTACCCCGAAATATTTATTTAAACTTTTGTTTAAAATTTAAAAGTCTCGGGTATCTGCGTTGTTCATAAGTTTTTCCATTGCTTGTTGCGAAATAACTTCTTATACTTCCTGCACAAAAGCAATCCTACTTTCTTTTCTAGTAATGAAATTACTAGTGTTTCTTTTTGTTAGTAGCTCCTCTTCCCTCCCACTACCATATGATGAAGTTTACCATTTTTTGGGCATCTATGTATGCTTGTGACAGGGAGTTATATGGTCCACCAGATTTATGACAACTGTTCCTGTTGTAGCTGTATTACATGTTTGGTGTGTTATGGAGCCCAACGCAAGTGTAATGGCTGCCATTCATGGCTTTCGATGGCTATAGCAAAGTTACACGGTTAGTATCAAGGTACTAATGGTTTAGTGAATAATTTTTTAAAGGTCATTGTTATCCCTCAAAGGTAGTGATTCTGGTAAGGATATATGTGGTGTAACCTGGGAATGGGGTCCCGGGGTCTTGCCCCCTGTGGAGGTGTGACCTTGGAAGGTGGGTATATGGTGGCTTACTCCCTAACTAGGGCTGTGACCTGGGAAGGTTTGTGACCAGGGTAGGTGGTTCCGGGGTATTTCCCCCTTCTAGGTCTGTGATCTAGGAACAAGTAGGTTAGGTTAGATGGGTTTGTTAGGTTCTTTGGCTTATTAAGAATCTCTAAAGTTAAATCACGGTTAATCCTGTTTTCGCACACCCAAAGTCCCAGGTTCCCACATGTCAGTCTGTAAGGGGAGGGTACATGTCAGTAGATAAATCATTGAAAGCATACTTTACTCTACGATAAGTTTTTTTCTCGTCCCATGTTCTATAATTTTACTTGTCGCAGAGAATAATGTATAAAGGGAAGGTTGGTTTTACCATTATAATTTTCCCAACCCAAAATGCCTGGTTCCCACTGGGGAACCAACCTTACTGTAGGTTGTTATCTTAACTATTTGTAATGGAAATAAAGAGTTTTTTCAAAACAGTTATTCTATCTAAAAACTTCATACCTTTATTTAAAGCTTAAGTTTCACTTTAACCCCAAATTATTTTTTTACTCCCAAAGAGCCGCATTTTATGAAAGTCCTCTTCAATCTTTCGCCCCTTATAATTGGTACAATTCTATAGACTTTTGTTTCCTTGGAGATGTTGTTGGACGAGTCTTATCTTTCTCCTTCCTATTGATTGTTCACCAGATCAGTGTCAAGATAGACCTTCATTCTGCCTTGGCTTTTCTGTTTACAGTCTGCATTGTATCTGGCCAATTGTTTAGGTTAAGTATTTTATTGCTTAAATTAATCTGTTGCCTCCTACTCTAAAAAGGGGAAATTCTTCTGGTTTTCTCCTTTTTAATTAGCATAATGAGCTAGATGAGTTATCCTAGGGTGATGTTTATCAATATAGAACTTTCACTCATAAGATTTGTTAATATGTATGGATAATTTAGCTAGTCCCACCCAGCCTTCTCCACTTCAGTATTATGAAACTGATGATAGAATTGCACGAGTTCTCGTTCCAGATGTCATTACCAATGACAGGACAGAATAGGAGCTATCGGAGATGCCATTGTGGTAAAAATTAGCTTATTGGGATTCAGAGCTAGCTAATTTATCTAAGCAAATATTAACTTTAGAAAGAAAATTCCATATTTATTTCAACTTCATAAAGTAATGTTGGAATAAGATTAGCATTGTAAGAGATTCTGTAAACCTCTGTATCAACGCAGAATTGACTATTCAATGGTTGCCTTAAGACTTAAAAAGAAACTATTGGATTAATAAAGTTATTTTCAATCATTATAGTTCTTTGACAAGTTGGTCTGTTAACATTGACTTCTGTGTATGATACTTTGAACACTATGAAATGTTAGTAGTTTCATTAACCTTTTTCCAATTTTCATTGTTTTAATGTTTTAATCCTCTTGTCTACAGATGTAAACTCAAGATCGATGTCGGACCTCCGAAAACAGTTTTTGAGGAATCTGCCACACACAGTTTTTCGAAAATCCTGATTCGGCCAGAGTGCATTAGATGAATAAAACTTTTGGATCTTAGCCTGCAGGCAAACCATTTCGGGCAAAACGCACCATGGAAGCCTTTCATCATGATGAGCAACTGGAAGGAATGATCCCGCAAACAAACTGGTTGTCTTCAGGACCTGGAAGAAATAGTTTAAAGGATTTGTGGCAAGTGCAGGCCACCTTTCTAGATTTACAACGAAACTACCATGTATGTCTTGGTCACTGCAAATGTCTAGAAATTTTAAATAAATCAAATTTCTGAACACTAACAATGTTATTTACCTAGAGTACCTGTTGAAGACTTAAGGGTTCTTGATGGAAAATTCACACATTCTTGAACATGGCTGATCAGCAGAGCAGTGGCAGCAACCAACTTGTAAGATGTGGGTAATACTCCAGTATTCCAGCTAAGGTTTTCGAGGGAGAACAGAAGATTCTTATGAAAGTACGCTCAACATGGTGCATCTTGCCGGCTTGTAGACTGAAGGAATCACTCTAAAGTGGCTTGCCTCTTCTACCCCAGAACATTGCCAGGTCTCTGGCACTAATCATCATGACGATCAGCCAGGAGCAGTCATGTCCCGTACAGGGACTATGCTTAAAGTTGTTCGGCTTGGAGCTCTCTGGCAGAGTCTTTAAACGCTGTTGTTCAACGACGTCTCCTTTGGAGTCTTTTTGGAGGCACCGAACTCCCTTCATTTTGTCACCAGAGGGAACTGGTGTCATATTGGCATTGCATCTAAAGAGATATTAGTTTTTAATTTCATGGTTGACCTAATTCTGTTAATTGCAAAACCACACAGGGGTAGTTTGATCTTCAATAGTTTGAAAATTACCTGCATTGGAGCAGCCTCATTAAACTTTTTGTCATGTGCAGGGTTTAATGCCACTTGTATATTGTCTGTTGTGCAGGTTTTAATATTGGTAGTGTAGATTTTTATTGTATGCCTTGGTTAAGCATTTGTTTTAAGTGAGATGGGGGTGCAATTACTTGCATTGAAAATCAAAATGTTTCAAGATACTATTTACCATTGTAAGGAATATGAAATTGCAAGTTGGTTTTATTTCGAAGTTAGGGGTCAACCTTTATTGCCAGTGGTGCAATTCTGGGTATTGTGTTCTTTATGCCTAAAAGTGTAAATGCTTTTGAGAATAGATATTTTCCATTTTTCCTACTGTTCTAATTTTTAACAAATTTAACGATGAGCGATTTTTGGTCAACTAACTTTAAAAGGAAGTGGGAAAAATGTTAGGGGTTGAGTAAAGATGGGTC
Source organism: Palaemon carinicauda (assembly GCF_036898095.1). Lineage (NCBI taxonomy): Eukaryota > Metazoa > Arthropoda > Malacostraca > Decapoda > Palaemonidae > Palaemon > Palaemon carinicauda. The sequence continues at coordinate 137,450,586 of NC_090730.1, forward strand.
ACAATGTAGTATGTAAAATAGTGTAGTTAAATATTATAATGCTTAACTAGTGTTCAAAGCTAACTTTATTTCAAAGTTAAATTACTTAAACAAATTGTCTGTGATTGTCAGTAACCCTATTATTTTATCAAATATTGTCTAGTAGCTTATTTAATGATTAGTTTCGCATCCAGTACTATGCTAATCTCTAAATTTGATTGCACAGTATTTTTTGTCCAGTTTTGGGGGGGAAGTCTTTTGAGTTGTAATAGAAAAATTTATTAGCATTGCATTTTTACGGATTCTTTTAGTCACATTAGAATACCATAGTGATTAAATTATAAAGTTCCCATTAAATTTTCAGTTTCCTATAAATTCATGGAGTAAAAATTTAATCCATTTCAGAGTAAGACATGTGAAATTTCCTTGCCTACAAATTTGTTCCTATATAATACTTTAAAATTCATGACTTTCTATTTGATATTATAAACTGTTACTGACCAATAAAATACAAATTTGCCGTTATTTAACTTGTCAATTTTAACATAATCGAACCTTAACTTTGCTTAGAATGAGTTTCCCCCTACAAATGTCAGTACCTATTTTATTCTTGTCTTTGCTGTTAACGTGCAGTTTTCTTAACTGTGTATTGAAGCATGTTTAACGAGGAATATGTGGATGGTAGACTGCCATATATATTCCAGACGGATACAGCAGGTCAACTCATTCAAAAATTAGTGTAGTCTCCAGTTCTTGGATAATTGCCATTATAAAACTCAAGAGCTATACGGCTCAAATTTCTACACTAGGTGCTAATGGCACAAACTTCAATAATTATTGTTGTCAAGTTTAGAGAAAAGGAGAAATTGGTAAGGTTTGGCAGACGAAGTAAAAAGTATTTGTCCTTTATACAAGTTTAAATTGGTGTGGTGAGGTACTTATCTAGTGTAAGAGGTTGTATTTGGCAAAATAGACAAATCATGCCTCAATATTGAATATCTACACCTGTGATTAGGTTTGAAACCTTTTTCAATAATAACCTAGAAATTTATAATGGCGCTGCATGACCTAACCTATCAGTTCAAACCAGCTTCAGAACCAATAAAACAAACGAGAGTTATTACTTGCATTGTAGCTTAAATGGCCCACCATGAACAAAATTAAGTATATTTTGATTTGGCAAGCTTCGAAGTCGTTAAATTGCTTACTCATCATAATAACAAAGGTTAAATGCTATCCTGTGCAGAGACGAATTTTAACGAAAGTCTGGTTATAGAGCTGTAGTTTCTCATTATGGCCTGAGAATAAGCAATTGAAGTGTTTAAAGCAGCTGTTGGCTAAAGAGCCATAAAAAGAAATAATGGTCTGAAGGTCTGATTGGTACACATTTTTACTTTTAATTTAGTCCTATTATACATGGAAGCCCTGTGCCCTACAGTACTTACAGGATGAGTATTGCACAGCATATTTGGCATAGTTAAATAAACATTATTGAAGCAGTTACAAGATAGGAAAGTCCAGAATATATTCTTGAAAACATGAAGTCTCTTCCACACGAGGGGCAGCGGGCAGACTAAAAAGTTTTGTAGTATGGGTGGTGATCGCTAGTGAAGACTGAGTCCTTGAAAAGAAAACCACGGGATAACCTATGAAGTGCCCATGCCTGTTTTTTGAAGCATTGAATGGGCACCTGACTCGGGACTGTTACCCGAATCTACCCTCTGCCTGGGGTACTAGGACGGGATGCCGAATGCACTATTGCCGCCAGACAAGATGCCGAACCCAAGATGCCGAAAAGACACAAAGCCGAAAGGTCATGAAACCGAACAGTCGTAAAACCGAATTGATAAAAAATAAAGAATAAGATGGTGAACATTTAATACTTTATTCTGACTCTTCGGTCACTTGAATTAGTACTTAATACGGCTTCAATATTTATTACTCAGTTAGCAAAGGTCAAAAGCATTAACAACTCAAAAAACAAACTTTATTTCAAAGAAATAAATTGTAAAAAAATATACATTTGAATGCAAAGAAAAAAATGAAAAAAAAATCATGTAAAAAAAAAAATGAAATAAAAACATTACAAGTTGTGAGCTATAGCTCGTAAAAACTAAGCCTTCATCATAAGAATTGCAAATCCACATAAAAAATTGGTCTCCTTCGACGTCCTCTCTGCGCTATTCCTAACCAGGTACTTTCATAATACACTAAAAAATCATTTAACGCAAGTCTTTAGTTTCAGCAGTTATCGAACTAGTTAACTGGTCAAACATCTCATGCACATCTGTAGGTGGAACAAAGGCAAGAGCTGATAACTGCTTAATGAAATGAGCATTGTTGGTTTCAAGATAGCATTGCTGTAATCCACAAGACTGAATATTTCGTATAAACATTGGCCAAAGTGAAAGAAACATCCTCTTATCGATATATTTGGAAAGTTTTTTTTTAATGCTGTTTATTCTCTCTCGCTCGAAGTCCACTATTATTGAATCAGGCTCGGGAATGCCTTTGTTAAAAAATGTCAAGATTTCGTCATATGTTTTTTCATTTTATTTTTTTTTGTTTGTTATGCAATACACTAATGGCAGGGTTTTGATCTCTGAAATAATTGCGTGTATTGTATAGAGCTGTCAAAGCTGCCATCGGCTAACCATGTCATTCTGTCATTAATGTTTAACTATTCGGCTTTATGACTGATCGGTTCCATGACTGTCCGGTTTTACGACCGTTCGGCTTCATGTCCTTTAGGCTTTGTCTTTAAGGCATCTTGTCTGTCGGCAATAGTGCATTCGGTATCCCGTCCGCACACGCTGCCTGGCGTCTGGCTCAAGCCCAAGTCGTTCGTTCACCTGTCTGTGCCTAGAGCCTGCTTTGGACAGTTTGCTCTAGTAAGTTACACAAGAATTACGGGCAAAAACAGTGCCCGGCCTGCATTTGCCCGTCATGTGGAAGGGGCTTATCAAGGTTGGTCTAAATCTTATATCAAATAACATTAAACAATCTAACTATTCTCGTGTCAACACGATTTGCTGACTACAGTGTGGCCATTTTTAGATGTTATGGACGGCTGGTTCTGATAACTTGTCATTGCATATCTTGCACATTTCTGGCTTTAATAGTCACCCGCTGTAATTCATAAAGTGTAAAAGATAATTCTTGCTACGGGGGAACACTTGTTTTAGTCTTGCTCAATTTTTGTTATTACTTTAATAACAATGGGTAGATTGTAATTGTTTCACAAGTAATTCTAGGTAGTAGCAGAATTAATAACTTTCCTTTACACAAGCAATGTTTATAAGATGTCTAGTGATAATTACTTCTTGAATAATTGAACAGAGGAAAAAAGTAAGACTCCTGCTAGATGTCGAGACTAGATTGTCACTAAGAGAGTTTAATTAACTACCACCATAAACATTTTTTTCAATGAGATTTGTCATCCATTCCCTAACACGAGCAAGAGCATGGTTTTTAACTTCGAGATTTGTCAATCATTCCTTAACAAAGAGTATGGTTGAAAGTTTTCAGCGGTATCTTAGTTAGTGTAACGGCTGCAAATAGTAATTCACTTTTGTCTCTGGTACTTTTGATAGACCTATAGCATAGATACAAATTAAGATTGAACCTAGTGCACTTTTGTGGGTTACTACTATGCTTAATTATCTAAATTATGAGCAAGTGTCCTATTCGTGCAACGTAGTTTAGCTAAGTAATCTATCTACTTCAAAGCTAAAGCAATACCAGTGGGCCGAAAATCTTGAATACTTCGTGCACAATTGCATAGAAAGCAGCATTAAGATTGAGGAATTTAAAGATCCCATATTTATCCTTATCCATTAATTCCAGCAGATTAATTGTAACAGAAGTTGTCTCTGTAGAATATGATAAGTTTGTATGACTGGTTTTCTGGCAACACTTCTATAATGGCTAAATGACTTGACTAGTTGTTCTAGCATTACGTACTATAGCACATTTGAAATAAAGGGTAAATTAGAAGTAGGTCAGTATGAACTTGAAGAAAACTAGAAATTTATTAATGTTCTTGGTTGCCATACCCATCCGAAGCCTTTTTTCATTTACATTTCCCAATACACCATTTAGTTGATTATATAACTTGTGTTGCTGTTTCCAAGTTTTTGTTCATTTTTTTTTTCTCCAAAAATTGGTAATTATATTGGCACTTCTCTTGTCTTTAAATCGAACCAAGATCTGTCTTTACTAGTTATAGACTTCCTCTAAATGGTCTGTTACCATATTTTTTACTCGCCCTATTGTATAGTTATCCAGGAAATATCAAATATTTTACTTTTGAGGTTCGGATCCAGGTATAGATTTGACCTTCCCCTCGATCATATATTATATCTAAAGAGGTTGCCGAAACTAGTTAAACTAGGGTATTTAAAGTAGTTATTTTAGACTTGTCTCGTTCAGTATAGCTATGAGGTTCCCATGAATGAAAAAAAAAGTATATTGTTTCTTGAAGATAGGTTTTACTTATTTAACATTTAAATTGATAGGAATATTTTTGTATATTAGACTTTATCCAGTAGTAAATGTAGAATTCATCTAGTAGCAGCAATGACTAGCAGCCTTTTATCATAGTTGTATGCAAGAAAATAATGAGCAGTGATGGTGTATGTAGTGTGTCGTCGGTTGATGAAGGTGAATGCTCTAATGCCAATCATTTAAAAGATGGTAATAATGTTTATGGTAAAAGGCTTCGGTTGTATTTTCCCTAGAATGTTTTTGGTTTCCACGATCAGGTTCGATGGGCAGTTTGGCGTCGAAGTGTCATCCATTATTTGAGGTTCTATTTAAGGGAGGGAGAAACATCCCATATATTACAGTGAAGGATGAGGTAGCTGTTGGTTATTTAACAAAGTGACTTTGAAAATATTGCAGTGTAAAAACCAAAGGAACGGTATGGTCTAAGTACAAAGGTAATTATTTTTACTACCCTACTACTAGGACCAGAAGTTGAATTGAATAGTGATTCTGTCCCTAAACCACAATTAATTGCTATTATTAGAGGTCCTCCAATAGAGAATTTATCAAGTGCTTAGGATATAAACATGTTGCTGTGTACACTGACAACCCTGTCAAGTGTTGCAGATGGAGTTATGTGGCCTAAATGAGCATCGCTGTCGATTTTGTGGTTAATCCCACGAGTCAAGGGGGTGTGATGACAAAATCAAGGAAAATGGGAGTAATCGAACCAAAATGCTATACTTTTTGTTTGCTCATAATGCCAGCTGTAAAGTGTATCCTCTTTTACTTAATTTGATGGCAGCTTTTCTGGTCCCATACAGCAAGGGAACCCCGCTCTCTCCAGGATCTCCACTGTTGTTTTACCTTGTTCGTTCAGAGTAATTTAAAGTTTGATATCGCGCATTGTTCATCTACTGTTAAATCGTAACTGTCAAAGGACTCATGAAATAGTCATCAGTTTCCTCTTGAAAGCCTTAATGTCTTCAATCATTCGAAAGTTTCGTGGGAGCTTGTTACATAGTTTCGGGGCCGCAAGTAGACATATATCGAAGTTCCAACAGTTTGAAGCCATCTGTAACTATTGTCGTGTCGACACGATTGTTGTGTGCACAATATGTAGCAATTCTCGTGAGTCTTTTGGACGCCCGGTTCTGATAACTTGGTGGGTTATTGTACATATTTTAAATAAAATTCTCGCTTTAATCGGCAGCCAGTGTAAATCGACTAGTATAGGGGTGATCTTTTGTTGATTAAGTTTTGTAATTTCCTAAGTTGAACTTTTGGTAAATTGTAATAGTTGCAGTAGTCAATCCTGGTAATAACAGTTTATTATGTTTCTTTACAGAATTTTCGTCTAGGTACTTTTTATTTATAAACTCAATATTTCTTAGATGACAACCAGCAGTTTTTATTACATTATCTATTTGGGCATTTAGAGACAGGTTGCAGTCAAGAAATGCACCTAGATTTCGAACTTTACTAGATATCGGCACCGAGTCATTTATTTCAATATCGCCTAAGTTTCTCACGCTGTTTCTCTTGCCCACCACCATGAATTCAGTTTTGTTCTCATTTAATTTTGGTTGTTTAAAGGTTATCCATCCTCGAAGACCCAAAAGTGATTGTTCGCTTAAGACAAATAATGTAAATCTAGGAAACGATAAATTTATTTTTATTCATACTTAGGTTCCAGTGGTTAGTGAAAGTTTCTGGTTAAATCGTATGTAACAGTAAAACCAAAGTTCGGGCAAGAATAAATCTGAGTAGACTCAAGTTCAATATAATTATCTTAATCTCATAATCTAATTATTAGATTGAACATACAGAGTAAGTACTAAGAATACTATGAAAAGCATATATTTGCAAAACAAGACATTTTTTCTTAATGAAAAGTTAACTCAAAAGGTTGTGATTAGATTACAGAGTTATATGACAATGGTGGTGAAAGCCCAGTTACATGCAGGCTGGCTTGTCAGCTAATAAGACAGATTATGTGAAAAATGAGGGCGGAGATTTTACCCACATTCTTGCTTCGATAACTGAATATATGAAAAGTCCAACCAATGAGCTGAAAATTAATATTCTTCATTCTGCAAGTAAGTTAAGAAAGAGTAGTTCTCAAAATGTCATTCTGCAAGTAAGTTAAAGAGTAGTTCTCAAAATGACATTTGAACTCCATAATATATCCTGGTATATAAACCGTTTATGAAAACGAAATACTGATTTGTATTCATATACTCAGTGTACAAATGTTGATGTAATAGCTTTTCAGGAAGTAGGTAGAGACATTTCCTCGCTACAAATTAACGGTTACATTCATTTTGAATTACATGCCGATGAATCCATGAATTGCAGAGGTTTAACAATTTACATAAATAATATTCCAGCATCATCATGCAACAAATCATTGATACTTAGTATTTAGCTATTACAGATGCAGAAATGTATATTGTTAATATTTACTTACATGCAGACTGACTGGCTGTTCAGGATCTGTCTGATGTCATTTATTCTGAGTATTGTGTATTACTCTGTGATTTAAAGGCTAGACATATTAATCTTGGTAGTTGTTCCCGAAACACAATGGAATTATGTTAAACAGATTTTTAGATTCGGTTGAAATATGTCTGTACTTGGTAATAGTGAAGCAACACATGTTAGAGGATGCAGATTTGATTATTCTATCCTGGAGTACAGGCAGATTTCTCTGTTGTAACCACTTTATTAAGGGGACCATTTTGTCCTTAGAATTCGTATTTTATAAAAGATTCCACTTATTAAAATTAGAAATCTAAACTTGAGGTATTGAGGATGGAAATGTTTTCTTTGAAGACTTGCTATCAGTAATAGAATATTTCATTTACAAACTACTGGAAAAAATATTGTATAGGTAATCATAGATTTAGGCATCATAACTATAAAAGTACGAGACTGGAAAAGGTTGCTACGAAAATTCCATAAGGAATGGGCCAAACACCACGGTAATATGCAATACAAAGAAACGATTGTTACAGTGGCAGAGCAGAAAAGCAGGAAAGTTTAGTGCTGAGTATTGGGAAGGTTTTTAAGAGACATCTCTTCAAAATTAAGTCAAATTTGGGATGCGGTCAATAAATTAAGGTCAGTTAAAAGAAAGACTAATGCACATCCCAATGCCAGAGAAAAGTAGAGGCATTAGCTGCCAAATAGTTGTGTGCGTTGAACTTAGATTCTCTCCTTTGAAATATATAGGAAAGCACCAGAAAGTTACAGAAACAAAGACATAGACTAGTTTGGATGCAGAACTTCATGGGTGACACCTGTATTCCTTTCACCAGGGATGAAATGTTAGATACTGTTAAGAAAGGAAAGATAAGAATGGTATCATGGTATAAATTTAAAACAATGGAAGACAGTCTTATTTTAGCGTTATTCAATTTATCAAACAGTAATGGTCGTTTGCATACTAAATGGACAATTGCCCTTATGATACCTGTACCTATGGGGAAATAATGATTATAGACCTATCTATCTCCTTGACTTTTTGTTTATCAAAAAATAATAGCCCACTGACCCCACTCGCACAGTAGCCTACCTCTGATTGCATATCAAATGATCTTAGTACTGCTAGTGTCAACCGCAGAATGTTTTTAGATTTAAAGGGAGCCTTTGATAAAGCCAATAAGGCTGTTGTATTGGAGAGTCTCATTAAAAAAGTTATGAAAGACAAGCTGTTGGCGTGGATTTCATTATTTGAGTAATAGAAGGCGAACTATTATGTTCCATTATTATGAATCGACTGGAAAGTATTTTGAAGTTGTTGCTCCACAAGGGGGTGTGCTCAGCCCCATGCTTTTTGATATATTGAGGGATGAAATTACTAGTCATGAATTTCATGGAAATTCACAAGATAATATTCTCTTACAATGTAAATCAGTGGAGACTTTTGAGTATTGTGTTGGAGTAAAACTAGAAAGAGTAACAAACTATAAATATTTGGGTATGTAGTTTATTAATATCGTTATTAGTATAATAATAATAATAATTTATTATTATTATTATTATTATTATTATTATTATTATTATTACCTCCGTCAACAGAGTTGGGAGGAGGTTTATCTGTTTGCCCATTTGTCTGTTTATGAGCAACTTCCTGGCCACAATTTTACTCATAAAGTAGTGAAACTTTCAGGGCTCAATTGTTTGTTATCTTGAGATGTGGAAGTCATTCAATATTCAAAATACTAGGTCATGGTCGAGCTAAAGGTCCACCGAATTAACCCTAATATTAACCCAAGTTTGCAAATGAAACGTTAAAGGGTAACACGACTGTGGAGGTCCTGCTGTATGTGACCGAAAAAGCAACCATCAAAGTAAGTAAAGTAAATCGACTGCGGTCTAAATTGATTCTGGGAAAGACAAGCTGGTTTCGAGAAATCAGCTGCCGTGGTGGAGGTTGACAATTTTGAGTGCTTTTCTAGTTGTTATTATTATTACGAGGCAGACTTCAAAGTACAAACATAGTTTGAGAGCCGAAGTTATTTAGACATACGGGATCTGATATAGGGAAAGAAACCTTGTACGGAAGAAGAAACAGAATAGTAAATTAGAAATTAGAAATAATATAACAATATGAACATGATTCTAGGTGCGAAGGATTCTGAAATCATCGTTATTTCCGGATCGAAAATTGTAACATGTATTTTGGAACATTTGAGAATTATTTGTAGAATAATGGGTTCACTTTAAATTAAAACTAAAAAAAATGTCTAAAATATTTTTCATGGTACCCAGTGCGCTATTTAGATCAACAAACCTGTCTATTTTCATAGTGAATTTTTAAAGTGTAAAAAAGGATACAATAAGAATTTTTTATTATTTTTGCGTATCAACATTTCTCTTAAGATAACGAATTGTTTCCTTATTAGATATTGATTATATGATTACTTTTACTGATTTTTTTATGGTTATAATATAACTAATTTTTTCCTTATTAGATATTGATTACATGAATATTTTTACTGATTTTATTTTTTCATGGTTCATTATGCAGCCAACAGATGTCACTGGTTTTGTAAGTGGTGACGTAACGTCTTTTGAAAGTAACTGCGCTCATGAAGACTCCTTGTTTGTCCCTCGACCAATCAGGAGTCGTTTTCTCATTCTTTGTCTCGAAATAACGGCACGGGCCCTTCTGATTGGTTGAAACTTGGAAGAAAGCCGGTTGGATGGAACTGTAAACGGTAAGAAAGCTGGAAGCAGTGTCAGTGCGTGTTGAGGTTGAGGCAAATTCACACTTTGATATAGCTACTTGAGTTATTTTCATATCGTGTTTGAATCTTCGGTTTTGGATCTGTGGCTCCAGTAATCGTCGCCATTTTATGGGCTTGTAGTAGGAAGGTAGGCTTGATATTACAAATCTGGTGTTCTAGGTTTGTGTTAGAATTTTTTTTTACATCTTTTTTTTAATTTGTAGTATTGTATAGACCTAGGGATCTTTTGATGTTATCAATCTTTTGGAAAACATAGCCAGGATTCATAATTGCTGAAAGATGCCGGTCAAACTCATAATCAGTGTTTAGTAACGAACATATGAGTTTCAATCTAGTAAACCAAAGGCAAGATATAAAATTTAGTTTGCCGTAATCATTTTTGTTTCAAATAAAAAACAAAACAAAAAATCCTATTAGCCGACTTGGTGTCTTGAACCTGCCAAATTCTTAATGGCTAAACCCTTACAAGTTCAATTGCAAACTTTAAGATTATCTAGAAGAGTGGGCATATTGCTTTGGGTAATCATTAGAAACGGCTAATTTTATAAGGCTTTTAACTAAATCGTTGAAATTTTTGAGTTTTGAGTAGTTACACGTGCAAAGCTATGAAACTTGGATATAATTCTTGTACCATAATTTTTAATACTCTATTTTTAAGCGTTTTGCATATCCTGTGAACGTATATTCGGTAGCATTCAGTATACTGCAAAACTTAGTAATTTCTAGTTTCCATTGAAAGGATTTTCAAAAGTTTGATTTATTAGGTAGGTTTTAAAATATCTATGTAACCCATATGTATTTTATTTTATACTAATTTAGTGCCTTGTATTTTTAGCGTAAAGTTTAACGTGTTCAGGTGATGTTTTTGAGCTATTGTGAAGTTTTAGTATATTTTGCTTCGTTTTTAACAAACTTCAAAATTTAAGTTTAAAGTCTTGAGTAACGGTGTAATTTTCAGCGATTTTGAATCAGATTTTGATAGTTTTTGTAACGTACCTGATGTGCAGTGATTAGTCGTGTCTTATTTTTGGTTAAATATTTTGTTTTTGGATAATCGGTAAAACTAGCAAGTGCTTCCATTAGTCTAAATTTACAAAATGTAGATTAATATTTTTGACTTCTTGATGCAACGTTTTTAAGATCTGATTTTTAATTTAATAGCTATAAGATCTGATTTTTAAATTAACAGCCATGTTTGCTACTAAAGTTCGCCCTGATTGTAAGCGTATTAGGGCTTTAGTGTCCTATATGATCTTTTGAAGGTGGTTTAGGTGTTAAACTAGATAAATAAAGGCGTTATAAGTCTGTGTATCAAGTGGTGAGGTCTTATAGCTAACGACTTAAGACAATAGTGTAATATTGCTGCTGAAAGAGTAGAGCAAAAGTTTTGATGTGTTATTTTTGGATCTAGTCAATTTAGTCGGGTCCTATTTGTCACGTGTTATATAGCTCGTAGCTTTTGTTCCCTGGAATATTTTTAGTGTTTTTTAATGATTTTTTTAGCTTTAACACATTTTCAAATCTAGGGAAATTTAGCATGAATTTGGTAGCTTTTACAGAAAAATTTCTCTAGGTGTATTTGGAAAAAGAATCAGTAAATTTGATTCGGATAAACAATCATTTAATTGTGATTGATAGTCTTAAGATTTTTGAGTCTTTGAAGCTAGCGAGTTTTTAGTTAGCGAGCACTCGGTGTTACAAATCTCACTGTACAGTAAATTGAGCTTATGTGGAATATAGCATTGTCCAGAATTTCATTTTAATTTAGAAAGTTGAGAGAGCCTTATTAGTCAAGATGAATTAAGTCGAATGTTTTTTACCACAACGCATTAAAAATTAGCAAGTATATGAACTTGAGATTTATCCTTACTTTTTATAGTGATGTTTGAATCTGTTGCCTAAGCGTTCTTTAGCCTTGAATATTATCTTGTCAGGTTTTTCGTAAATGTACTAATCTTACTAGTTATCAGTAGTCATATTGACATTGATTTTTACAAATAGTCAGAGTTTTCTAATAAGAGCTAATTTTGTATGTGTTAAAACTTAATTCGGTAAATATTTCTGAATTTTTAGAATGTCAAATCCTATGCTCTGTCTTGGTCTTGTACTGAAGGAAATCATATAGTATACAGAAATTTTTTTTTTCAGGCTGTGTAATGCAGTACTACTTATGGGTGTGGATAAATCACAACTCTTCCAGATATAATCTCCAATGAGCTCATACCTTTTTCAAAACTACGAAAGAACGTAGGTTCTCTATGGCACTTGCTCTAAGTTCTTTTTGTGCTTCGTAATTGGAAAAAAATTGAGATCTTATTGGAGAGATGTCAACCAGTTGCGATCACACCTTATGTAGACAGATCTAAGAACCCAAGAAGAGAGAGAGCGCACATTCAACAGACACAAGAAGAGAGAGACCGCACATTCTACAGACTAAAGAAGAGAGAACGCACTTCTACTGACCAAAGAAGAGAGAGAGAGAACGCACATTCTACAGACTAACGCACATTCTACAGACTAACGCACATTCTACTGACCTAAGAAGAGAGAACGCACTTCTACTGACCTAAGAAGAGAGAACGCACTTCTACTGACCAAAGAAGAGAAAGAGAGAACACACATTCTACAAAGCAAAAGAGAGAGAACGCACATTCTACAGACTAAAGAAGAGAGAACGCACTTCTACTGACCAAAGAAGAGAGAGACCGCACAATCTACAGACCCAAGAAGAGAGAGAGCGCACATTCTACAGACCTAAGAAGAGAGAGACCGCACATTCTACAGACCCAAGAAGAGAGAGACCGCACATTCTACAGACTAAAGAAGAGAGAGAACGCACTTCTACTGACCAAAGAAGAGAGAGAGAGAACGCACATTCTACAAAGCAAAAGAGAGAGAACGCACATTCTACAGACTAAAGAAGAGAGAACGCACTTCTACTGACCAAAGGAGAGAGAGAACGCACATTCTACAGATCAAAGAAGAGAGAACGCACTTCTACTGACCAAAGAAGAGAGAGAACGCACATTCTACAGACCCAAGAAGAGAGAGACCGCACAATCTACAGACCCAAGAAGAGAGAGACCGCACAATCTACAGACCCAAGAAGAGAGAGAGCGCACATTCAACAGATACAAGAAGAGAGAGACCGCACATTCTACAGACTAAAGAAGAGAGAGAACGCACTTCTACAGACTAAAGAAGAGAGAACGCACTTCTACTGACCAAAGAAGAGAGAGAACGTACATTCAACAGACACAAGAAGAGAGAGACCGCACATTCTACAGACCCAAGAAGAGAGAGACTGCACATTCTACAGACTAAAGGAGAGAGAGAACGCACATTCTACAGACTAAAGAGAGAGAGAATGCACATTCTACTGACCAGAGGAGAGAGAAAGAACGCACATTCTACAGATCAAAGAAGAGAGAACGCACTTCTACTGACCAAAGGAGAGAGAGAGAACGGACATTCTACAAAGCAAGGGAGTGAATGAACGCATACACATTCGCTGACCAAGTTCTAGATTTTTATGATTTTCATAAATAAAAGTCAGTCACGTACATGTTTTAAATCTTTTATTTATTAAATATTATATACCCCAAACAAGCAATCAAAATGAGAATTGATCTTAATTTAATTGTAAATCTTTTCTGCTTCTAACAGATTGAATCGTGATTTATTTTGTCATAATTCATTCGCGTCGATAATTTATTTTGTCATGATTCATTCGCGTCGATACTTCATCTCCTCCTTTTTAACTTTATTTTCATTCTCTCATCTCCTTCCCCAACACCTTTTAATGTTCTTACAAACCATATGTGTATCTGAAAGGAAAATATTTTGCGAATTAGGATTAATAGTAATTGACAGGTAGAGAAAAATTAGGCTACAAGAAATTTTTAACTGGCTTGAAAATATCTCAAGTATATAATGTAAATAAAGTCTGTCCAACTAGGAAGACTTCATGGACTAATTTTAAATTCCCAAGGTTGTGCCTGACTTTTCAATGAATATAAAATATATTTAATAAGAGCGCTTATTGTCTGAATAATCTAATATGTTACATTGTGACATTTTTATAGAAGCACTCAAATATGAAAACCTAAATTTAGTAACATTAAATGCTAGATTCCAATTTGGTAGATAAAAAACAAATTACTTTACAACTTGCTAGGTTATACCAAATGTCTGTTTAGTAAAACTTGCCTTGAGAGTGTCTTGCTTTTCTTGACTAATCCTTTCCAAGCCAAACTCAACTTGCACGAAACTGCAATTTGAAATCAACAGTCTTACTTCAAGTTACAATTTCCTGGTAACCTCATTGCTTGTTGTCTTGTCATTACTGTAATTAATGGGAAAATTAACCTTCAAAGTACTGTACTTTTACTATATAATGCTAAATACACAAAATGAGCTATACAAAATAGGGGGAAGGGGTGGCTAACTGATCCACATACCAAATACTTCAAACTAATTTTCTACTCTTGCTCCCCTTAACCTGAATTAGCAATATATTTTCATCAAATTTGCGTTGAATTTAAAGTCAATTTGCAAGAATATATCGGTAACTAACTAGTCACAAGGTTAATATGACTTGGTATTTCTTTCTTTTCGTCTATGTTAATTTTTGTTCAAAATGATTAAAGTTATGGTAATAAAATTTGCAAAAAATCTAACTTTAAACATGACTCCCCACACCTTAAAACACAATGTATAAATTGTTCTCAATTTAGTATTAATTCTTTTTAACGAAAGCTTAAAATTTTATAAATCATATTTACAAATTGCATTTACAGTTAAAGACAAAGTTAAAGGTTTTATCCACTTACTAAATACCAAGTGTTTCTCAATTGCACCGGTGAAATGGCAGCGCACACTCTTCAATCAATATCATTCCACAATACCTGAATAATAGCCTTCTGTTAATGGTGAAAAATCTAAGATTCTTCTGGTAGATTGATTCCGTATAAGCTCCTCTGTCATTAAGGTCGCCTTAAAACCTGGCATAGAAATAAAGCATTGGTGTGTGCAAATATTAAGCAAAATTTTCCGTAATCCTTAAATATTACAGTCTCCATTTGAAATGATTTTCAATGAGGACTAATTTACAGAAAAATTTTCATATATGCGAAGTGTTTTTATATACTCATGTAGACACCAATAAAATGTTAAATTGCTATTACCAGCCTGTCTAAATATCCTAATATAACTTATCTTTCTATTCAACTTTCTTTCACACGTAAACTTCATCACTAAAGAACAAAGTGTTTATTAGGTACTTAAATATGAAGCTGAAATTATCACCCCAATAGACAAAAATTAGGTAGATAGAAAAGGATCTTCAATAGTTCTATATATAAAGTTCGTAAAAGAACACCATGTAGTTTCTTTCATTGATAATAAACTCTCTACTGAATAGTTTCTAGAGAGTTAAATCCTCGAAAATCAAAATTCATTACGTTCCAATTAACATTATCCTCACCAATTTGAGAAACTTTATACAAGCCTCTAGCTAGAATGAATTTTTTAAAAATAGCATATGCATTTAAATTTTTACCTTAAAGCAATGACAAAAATTCACTGGGAATCTAAATATATCAGGAAAAGTCCTGAGAAATTGTAAATAACCTCATGTTAACACCAAAATCAGCCTCAAAGGCTCAAGATATATTTTGTCAAGAAAACACTTGAAAAAAAAAACTAATACCTTAAACACTTCATCCTGAAAACCAGGACGGAAGTGTAAAAAATCTTCCAAAATCGCCGGAAATTCAAACCGATTCATGTTGAGATGTACAATTATTAATACTTCTAGCCTAGCGACAGCCCTAGCTGGAAAAGCAAGACTATAAGCCCAAGGGCTCCAACAGGGTAAATTGCCCAGTGAGGAATGGAAACTAGTTAATAAATAAACTATGTAAGAAGTAATGGAAAATTAAAATAGAATTTCTTAAAACATTAACATTGAAAATTCATATACAGACTACAAAAAGACTTCGGTCAGCCTTTTCAACATAAAACATTTGCTGCAAGTTTGAACTTTTTGAAGTTCTATTGATTCAACTACCCTTTAGTAAGATCATTCCAAAACTTGATTACAGCTTGAATAAAACTTCTAGAATACTGAAGTATTGAGTCTCAGGACTGAGAAGGCACGACTTAGAATTAACTGCATGCCTAGTATTACGAACAGGATGTAACTGTCCAGGAAAATCCGACTTAAGTATGGTCAGAATTATGAAAAAATCTTATGCAACATGCATAATGAACTAATTGAACGACTGTGTCAAAGATTAATATCTAGATCAGGAATAAGAAATTTAATAGACCGTAAGTTCCTGTCCAACATAAGATTAGAATCAGCAGCTGAAAACCAGGCAGGAGAAAAATACTCGATACAAGGTAGAATGAAAGAATTAAAACACTTCTATAGAATAGATTTATCACCGAAAATCTTATGAATCGATAAGCCATTTTCTTGTGCAATTGAGGACGACAATGTTTTTCTCAAAAGTAAGTCTGCTGTCTATAATCACACCTAAGATTTAAAGTCATACAAAGTTAAAGAAACATTATCAATGCTGAGATCCGGATATTGAGGAGCCACTGTCCTTGACCTACTTACAAATCATACTTTGAGTTTTGTTAGGATTTAACTTCATACCCCATAATTTGCTACATGCACCAATTTTAGCTAGATCTCTTCAAGGATCCAGCAACCCCAGACCTACATTCAGGAAATGGAATTGATACAGAGCAGCATCATGTGCATATGCAACAAGCTTGTTTTCTAGGCCAAACCACATGTCATGTGTACATAGCATGAAAAGTAATGGGCTAAGAACACTACCCTGCAGAACACCAGATATCACATTCCTATACTCGCTATGGTGCCCATCAACGTCTGAGATCTATCACTTTAAAATTCAATAATAATGCTAAGAAACGACCCACCCACTCCCAACTGAGTTTGAAAACAAGGGCCTCGTGATTAACACTGTCAAAGGTAGCACCGAAAGCAAGGCCAATCATACGAACTTCTTGACCATAATCAAGGGATTTCTGTACAGCATTGGCGATTGTAAGAAGGGCATCACATGCTCCAAGGGGTTTACGAAAACCAAATTGTAAACTAGTGAGCAGATGATTACCTTCACAAACCTATCAAGACGTTTTGCCAAAAGACATTCAAAAGCTTTAGATATGGAAGTTAGGGAAATTAGACGGTAATCAGTTGGACTAACTACCACAAATACATTTACATAGTGGAGTAACATTACCAATCCTCCAACAAGTACTAAAAGCTCCTCTTCTTGCAAACTTATGCCAAATAAAACTTTGGAACGAAGAAACCCTCAGTCTTTATAAGAAAGAAAAATAAATACCATTAGGGTCTACACCTCCATAAGCATCAAGATCCAAAACAGAGCTTCAATTTCACGAAATCGAAAAGCTAAACTAGTTAGTTTATCCTTAGGAAAACAGGAATGAGGAAGTTGGAGTTTCTCATTACTCTGCTTACTGTCAAAATCAGCCAAAAGGGTTGCCTTTTCCTTTTGACAGTGTCAGCCATCTGGTTTTAGTAAAGGATGAACAGTTGCATCTACAACAAAGAGTGCAGATTTAGTAGTCCACCACTTGTGTTCTTGGGTTGTACCAGAAAGGGTCTCTTATGGTTAGATTGCATTCCTTTTCCGTTGAAGCATACACTGAGCAAAAGCCTTTTGCTGAGTATAGTTTAGAACAAAAACCATGAAGTTTACGAACCACAAAAACCATGAAGTTTACGAACCACAAAAACCATAACACTTGTAAAATACATGAGCAAAATTAATTTTTTCCCTGTTAATATGTCAAATTGCAAGAAATTTATATTCTGTTTAAAACCCATATAAATCTAATTAAATTAGTAAGATGATTTATACCAATCTAATATATATTTTTCACGAAATCCAAATGTGTAAGAAAAAACTCCTTACGAATCTCGGGAAACCAGGTTTAGAAAGGAAAAATTTATTCCAAAAGTATCCCTAGAAATTTACCAAAATTGCTGGAACATTACACCTGAGAGAATTACAAATCGGCATAGTTGTTTACGAACAACCAAAATCTCTCAACCTAACCCGCAGCTGAAAGAAAACCAAAATCAATATTACAATTGCGTAACCACAGTCTCAAGAAACGGTTTGCGAGAAGAGAAAAGACCAGAAGACAACTCAAAAAGCAAATGAAGAAAACTAGAGGAAAATACAGTACGAACAAGATAGAAAGACCAGAAGATAATGCAATAGGCAGAAGAGATAAGTACAGCAGGTAAGAGCTTAGAGTGAAACTCATTGCTTAATATAAAACAAGTATTAAAAAGACGAGATCAGAACAAAACTATGAAAAACAAGGTACTGGAAAACTACATAAAAAATAGAACAGCAGTAATTATAGGAAAAGGGCTATTTAGTAAATGCTGATATTAAATAACTAGTAAATTGTAATGTGGAGTAAAAATATTTTTTGCGACAAAAGTTTATTAATGAAATTTACAGGGTTTTCGTATAGTATTTCCCATAATTTTTCATAGTCACCTCGTTCTTGACTTCTCTCTAAATTTGTTGCTTTGCTGTTGGCGTTTGAAATTTGTTGCTTTACTGTTGGCGTTTAAACGTTCAGCATGCTAATTTCTTCTTTTTTAGTTTCAAACACGAGTTTCATATACACCTGAAAGATATCAAAGCATATAGTGTACATACATTTTGACTAGTTCTATCTTTGTAGTAGTCCTACCCTTTACCTTGGAAGTATCAAGCAATTTATGTTCAAACTAGTAAATCAAAATATTTTCTTTTTCTTTTTTGTATCAGATTAAAGTTTTGGATACAAAAAATCACCATGGATTTACGAAAACTATATTACTAATTCCTCTTTCACCTTTCAAAACAGACATTGTCCTACTCAAGAAAAAAAAAAAGAACAGTACTTTCAACAATCTCTTTTGCACGAAGCTGAACGTCAAAAAAATTAGTTATTCTCTTAGGTGTAATGTTCAAGCAATTTTGGTGAATTTCTACACACTTCTTTATATATATATATATATATATATATATATATATATATATATATATATATATATATATATATATATATATAAATTCTTTTCTACACCTGTTTTCCAGGGATTCTTAAGAAGTTCTTTCCTTAAACATTACTCGTGGTAGGTCTCACCTTAATGTCAAAAAAATTAGTAGCTCTCTTAGGTGTAATGTTCAAGCAATTTTGGTGAATTTGTACACTTCTTTATATATATATATATATATATATATATATATATATATATATATATATATATATATATATATATATATATATATATATATATATATATATAAAAATTCTTTTCTACACCTGTTTTCCAGGGATTCTTAAGAAGTTCTTTCCTTAAACATTACTCGTGACAGGTCTCACCTTAATGTACTATTAATTCACAATCTTACAAGCTACACGTTCACAACCTTGCAAACTATACATTCACAAGCTATACATATTCATAACCCTACAAGCTATACACATTCACAACCCTACAATTTGTACACATTCACAACCTTACAAGTTATAGCCTACACATTCATAATCTTACAAGTTATTAAAGATTTAATAATCTTACAAGTTATGCACATTCATAATCTTTCAAGTTACACCAACCTTACAAGTTATAGACATTCACAATCTTAAGTACATCATACAAACACTTCTATAATTCTAAATAATTTGCGGGAAGGGCATTCGTTATATGATAAGTCTGAGTGACAGGCAAATGTCTTAACGGCTCAAAATTAAGGCTCTAAAACTCTTAAAAGTTACTTATTAACCCTACAGTATACAGCAACAATAACAAAATGCAGCAGTTCTAGTCCACTGTAATACAAAGGTCTCAGAAATGTCCTTATTCATGTCTGGGCTTGGCCAGTTTTCATCACCACACCACGCTGGCGAGTGCGGATTGGCGATTGTGGGGACTTGAGTCTGATCGTTCAAAGCAAAGCAGCAACCTATAGTAAATGATTCACCAAGTCATTATTTTCGTTCTACCTTCAAGTATAATATTTTGGTCTTTTCTATAGTAGACAATTTAATTATACAGTAGATTTCAGGTGCATTTAAATTTATCACCAAAATATCTGCCCATGAAAACTAACAACTAATGCCAAACACACCAGGTTCAAATATAAAAGCTTTTACAATTCTACAGAATTTCCTTTTGCTTGAGCTGGGTACCTAAGGCACATTCAATCTTCATTTATTATGGTTCCGCCCGTAATGTCTTAGATTTCCCTATTACCGTACCACCTCTGATATTAAAGTTGCATTCAAGTAATTCAAAAATTATATAGCTTAAGAAATAAATTTCACCAGGAATAACTTCTCCGGTTTCTCCCACTCTTAAATCAGGCCAAATTTAATTCCCAATTTGAATGGTACTTTAATTTTCATAATTTAAAGTAATTTGAACAGACATTTCAAAATTCTTATTTGCCTAATAGCAATGAAGCTAATTACAAGTAAAGTTTTATCCACCTACCAGTACTGAAGGTTTGAATTTGCTGATCAATTTCCAGGTAAATACTCTTTAAATCAATTTAATCCACTTCAGTTGAATGAAATCTTCCTTTTAAAAATTTCTGGTTCGTATGCATAGAGTTCATCGTTCAAGCTTCAGTACCTCAGTCAGCATGGTCATTAAAAATCTGGAAAAGAAATTCATCGGTGCAAATATTTCGACCACTAAAAACTTAATTTGAAGGCATTCATTACCAGAGAGAATGTACTAATCTTTTTCATTTTACCAAAAAAAAATTTAAAAGTAATATGAAAATACTAAATTTCTATTAGAATTTGTGCCGAATATATCCCCATAATTTTTTTCAAAGAATGTTAAATTGCTTACCTACTTAAATGGCATGATAAGCACTAAACGACTTTTGTAAAAAGCTGCCGAAGTAATTTTCAGACAAAATTGAAAGTTTAAATGCCGTAAGGTTATATCTACTGTTTAAGCAACACACACCGATGACACTGCATTAATTTCAATCCCATACCAACCATTTCTTGCATCAAATTTCAAAAGCGTTCATTCACATCACTAATTTTGTGAAAACTATGTCAGTATGAAAAATTTAACTTAATTCACTAATTACAGTAACTAGTATCTGCGTTTAACAAGAAACCGCGTAAAGCAATCAAAGTCAATTGCAATGAAAATTCGTCAGGAAAGCAAATACCTCGTAAAGATAAGTCCTAAGAAATTAAGTAAACATCGTCACGTACTAAGAGCAAAATCGACCCCAAAAACAAGAATTTTGTATAAAAAATAAATAAATAAATAAATAAATAAATTGCATGCATACCTAAAACACTTCAATATTACCGAATCAAAATATTCTAAGTTGAATATGACCCAAAATCGATGAAAAGTATGTTATCAAAACTAACCTTTATGGAAGCGGTAAGAAATCTAAAACCTTAAAAACTCAAGTTTCTTTTGTTGGAAAATATTTTATTTTAAAACTAAAGGGTAAATATGCGATACTTTAATTTCTACCAAATACATGAACCATATATTTTCCTATTTGCTACCTTGTATTTTATGCGTTTCTGGCCACGATTATTGGGGCAAACCACTCGCTTACGAGTTCTTGGACCTACGTACGTAAAGACAATTATGGGAGACTTGTGGGAGACGGGAGTTTTTGGGTGGGGAAATACGCAAAAAGTGTGATTTGTAGCCATAGTGGTCAGAAATGCAAAAAGAACATAACGAATTGTTAAAATATATCAATGGTTTACTTCAATCTGGCAACCGGTACATAATGTGTATGCAAGCCCTGTGGGTCATTTTAGTTTCACATGAGCAACAATAGCTATATACTGAACGTAGACTATTTTCAACAATAATTACCAATACATGAAATTACACTAAATTGCGAAACAGATTTTACTTAACTTTTTATTGTAGTAATGCTGGTACTGATGGGGAGGGTTGAAAAAAAAATTGCTGTTGTGAAACTTCAGGGAATTTTTGCGTAAATATTTGGAAGCTTGTAATAGGTTAAACAAATCAAGACAATGATGACGTCAGAAAAAAAAGAACAGCTGGCAAAATCAAATACAAGCAACACATGCAAAATTAACTCCAAATCATTCTACCAAACGTAAACAATGAGCTGAGAAATAGACTTCACATTTTATTCGTCCCATACGGAAGTTATGCCCCAGCCCCATTAAACAGAAAATGCCTAACTAGCTAGCACTGTCCATTTCTTATAAGGGATTATAGTTTTGCTAGTTATTAAATCATATTAACCACCAAACCTTTGCATGTGTGAAACCAATTTCACCAAGCCTTCACAAGTGAAACCAATTTCACCAAGCCTTCACAAGTGAAACCAATTTCACCAAGCCTTCACAAGTGAAACCAATTTCACCAAGCCTTCACAAGTGAAACCAATTTCACCAAGCCTTCACAAGTGAAACCAATTTCACCAAGCCTTCACAAGTGAAACCAATTTCACCAAGCCTTCACAAGTGAAACCAATTTCACCAAGCCTTCACAAGTGAAACCAATTTCACCAAGCCTTCACAAGTGAAACCAATTTCACCAAGCCTTCACAAATGAAACCAATTTCACCAAGCCTTCACAAGTGAAACCAATTTCACCAAGCCTTCACAAGTGAAACCAATTTCACCAAGCCTTCACAAGTGAAACCAATTCCACCAAGCCTTCACAAATGAAACTAATTTCACCAAGCCTTCACCAGTGAAACCAATTTCTCCAAGCCTTCACAAATTAAACCAATTTCACCAAGCCTTCACAAATGAAACCAATTCCACCAAGCTTTCACAAATGAAACTAATTTCACCAAGCCTTCACCAGTGAAACCAATTTCTCCAAGCCTTCACAAATTTAACCAATTCCACCAAGCTTTCACAAATGAAACTAATTTCACCAAGCCTTCACCAGTGAAACCAATTTCTCGAAGCCTTCACAAATGAAACCAATTTCACCAAGCCTTCACAAATGAAACCAATTTCTCCAAGCCTTCACAAATGAAACCAATTTCACCAAGCCTTCACAAGTGAAACCAATTTCACTAAGCCTTCACAAATGAAACCAATTTCACCAAGCCTTCACAAATAAAACCAATTCCACCAAGCCTTCACAAATAAAACCAATTCCACCAAGCCTTCATAAATGAAACCAATTTCGCCAAGCCTTCACCAGTGAAACCAATTTCTCCAAACCTTCACAAATGAAACCAATTTCACCAAACCTTCACAAATGAAACAAATTCCACCAAGCCTTCACAAATGAAACAAATTTCACCAAGCCTTCACCAGTGAAACCAATTTCACCAAGCCTTCACAAATGAAACCAATTCCACCAAGCCTTCACAAATGAAACCAATTCCACCAAGCCTTCACAAATGAAACCAATTCCACCAAGCCTTCACAAATGAAACCAATTTCACCAGTGAAACCAATTTCACCAGTGAAACCAATTTCACCAAACCTTCACACATTAAACCAATTTCACCAAGCCTTCACAAGTGAAACTAATTTCACCACATCTTTGCAAATGTGTAACCAAATTCACTAAACCTTCATAAGTGGGTAACCAAACTTTCTTAACTTTTAGAAATGTGTAACCACACTCAGTAAAGCTATACAAGTGTGTACCCAGAGCCATTAAGGCTATACGATTGAGACCAAACTCACCAAGCCTTCACAAGTGTGTAACCAAACCCAGCAAGCCTTCACAAGTGTGTAACTAAATTCACCAAGCCTTCACAAGTGTGTAACCAAATTCACCAAACCTTCAAGTGTGTAACCAAATTCACCAAACCTTCAAGTGTGTAACCAAATTCACCAAACCTTCAAGTGTGTAACCAAATTCACCAAGCCTACACAAATGTGTAACCAAATTCACCAAGCCTACACAAATGTGTAACCAAATTCTCTAAACTTTCACAAGTGTATAACCAAATTCACTAAACCTTCACTAGTGTAACAATTCACCAAGCCTTCACAAATGTGAAACCGAATTCACTAAACCTTCACAAATGTCTAACCAGTTACTAAACATACATAAGTGTGAAACCAAATTCACTAAACCTTCAAAAGTGTGAAACCAAATTCACTAAACCTTCAAAAGTGTGAAACCAAATTCACTAAACCTTCAAAAGTGTGAAACCAAATTCACTAAACCTTCAAAAGTGTGAAACCAAATTCACTAAACCTTCAAAAGTGTGTAACCAAATTTACTAAACCTTCAAAAGTGTGTAACCAAATTTACTAAACCTTCAAAAGTGAGTAACCAAATTCACAAAACCTGGATGTCTAACCTGAGTCACTAAACCTATAAGAGTGTCTAAGGTCACCAAACCTTTACACGATTGGCTACAAAGTCATTAAACCTTTACACGTGTAACTAGTCACTAAACATACACAAGTTTGAAACCAAATTCACCCAGCCTTCACAAGTGTAACCATATCACTAAATCTTTATAAGTGTGTAACCAAATTCATTATATCTTCACAAGTGTAACCAAATTCACTAAACCTTCACAAGTGTGTAACTAAATTCACTAAACCTTCTCAAGTGTGTAACCAAATTCACTAAACCTTCTCAAGTGTGTAACCAAATTCACTAAACCTTCACTAATATGGAACCAGTCAATAAACCTATACAAACGTGTAACCAGAGTTTTTAAACCTTTACAAGCGTGTAACTATAGTTACTAAGCCTTCACAGTGTAACCAAATTCACCAAGCCTTCACAAGCGTATAGCCAAATTCACCAAGCCTAAACAAGCGTGTAGCCAAATTCACCAAGCCTAAACAAGCGTGTAGCCAAATTCACCAAGCCTAAACAAGCGTGTAGCCAAATTCACCAAGCCTAAACAAGCGTGTAGCCAAATTCACCAAGCCTTCACAAGCGTGTAACCAAATTCACCAAGCCTTCACAAGCGTGTAACAAAATTCATAAAGCCTTCACAAACGTGTAACCAAATTTAACAATCCTAAATAAATGTGTAATCAAAGCCAATAAACCTTCCCCAGTGTGTAACCAAATTCACCAATCCTACACAAATATAACCAAAGCCACTAAACCTTCATAAGCATATAACCAAATTCGCTTATCATCCACAAGTGTAACCAAATTCACTAAAATTTCACTTGTGTGACCAGATTTCACTAAACCTTCACTAATGTGGAACCTGAGTCAAACCTATACAAGTGTGTAACCTGAGTCACTAAACCTTCATGTGTGTTTAATCAGTTGCTAAAACTGAACAGTGTGCAACCAGTCACTAACCTTCACGAGTGCGCAACCAGAGTCACTAAACCTTCACAAGTGTGAAACCAGTCGCTAAACCTTCACACGTGTGTAACCAGAGTCGCTAAACCTATACAGTGTGCAACCAGAGTCGCTAAACCTATACAGTGTGCAACCAGTCACTAACCTTCACAAGTGTGCAACCAGTCACTAACCTTCACATGTGTGTAACCAGTCACTAAACCTAAAAACGTGTGTAACCAGAGTCGCTAAACCTATACAGTGTGCAACCAGTCACTAACCTTCGCAAGTGTGCAACCAGTCACTAAACCTTCACAAGCGTGCAACCAGTCACTAAACCTTCACAAGCGTGCAACCAGTCACTAAACCTTCACATGTGTGTAACCAGAGTCGCTAAACCTAAACAGTGTGCAACCAGTCACTAACCTTCACAAGTGTGCAACCAGAGTCACTAAACCTTCAAAAGTGTACAACCAGTGTCACTAAACCTTCACAAGTGTACAACCAGTGTCACTAAACCTTCACAAGTGTACAACCAGTGTCACTAAACCTTCACAAGTGTACAACCAGTGTCACTAAACCTTCACAAGTGTGCAAGCAGTCGCTAAACCTTCACAAGTGTGCAAGCAGTCGCTAAACCTTCACAAGTGTGTAACTTTTGTCCCTAAACCTTCACAAGTCGTTAACCTGAGTCAAATCTTCACAAGTGTGCAACCAGAGTCAATAAACCTTCACAAGTGTGCAACCAGTCATTAAACCTTTAAAGTGTGCAACCAGTCACTAAACCTTCACAAGTCGTTAACCCGAGTCAAACCTTCACAAGTGTGCAATCAGAGTCACTTAACCTTCAAAAGTGTGCAACCAGTCCCCCTAAACCTTCACAAGTGTGCAACCAGAGTCACTAAACCTTCACAAGTGTGCAACCAGAGTCACTAATCCTCACAAGTGTGCAACCAGTCACTAATCCTCACAAGTGTGCAACCAGAGTCACTAATCTTCACAAGTGTGCAACCAGTCACTAAACCTTCAAATTGTGTAATTATTGTCACTAAACCTTCACAAGTCGTTAACCTGAGTCAAACCTTCACAAGTGTGCAATCAGAGTCACTAAACCTTCAATAGTGTGCAATCAGAGTCACTAAACCTTCAATAGTGAGCAACCAGAGTCACTAAACCTTCACGCATGTGCAACCAGAGTCACTAAACCTTCACGCATGTGCAACCAGAGTCACTAAACCTTCACAAGTGTGCAACCAGAGTCACTAAACCTTCACAAGTGTGCAACCAGTCACTAAACCTTCAGAAGCGTGCAATCAGTCACTAAACCTTCACAAGTGTGTAACTATTGTCACTAAACCTTCACAAGTCGTTAACCCGAGTCAAACCTTCACAAGTGTGCAACCAGAGTCAATAAACCTTCACAAGTGTGCAACCAGTCACTAAACCTTCACGCGTGTGCAACCAGTCGTTAAACCTATACAGTGTGCAACCAGTCATTAACCTTCACAAGTGTGCAAAAAGTCTCTCTAAACCGTTACAAGCGTGCAACCAGTCACTAAACCTTCACAAGTGTGAAACTATTGTCACTAAAACTTCACAAGTCGATATCCTGAGTCAAACCTTCACAAGTGTGCAACCAGAGTCACTAAACCTTCACAAGTGTGCAACCAGTGTCACTAAACCTTCACAAGTGTGCAACCAGAGTCACTAACCTTCACAAGTGTGCAACCAGAGTCACTAACCTTCACAAGTGTGCAACCAGTCACTAACCTTCACAAGTGTGCAACCAGTCACTAACCTTCACAAGTGTGCAACCAGTCACTAACCTTCACAAGTGTGCAACCAGTCACTAACCTTCACAAGTGTGCAACCAGTCACTAACCTTCACAAGTGTGCAACCAGTCACTAAACCTTCACAAGTGTGCAACCAGTCACTAAACCTTCACAAGTTTGCAACCAGTCACTAAACCTTCACACGTGTGTAACCAGAGTCGCTAAACCTATACAGTGTGCAACCGGTCACTAAGCTTCACAAGTGCAACCAGAGTCACTAAACCTTCACAAGTGTGCAACCAGTCACTAAACCTTCACACGTGTGTAACCAGGGTCGCTAAACCTTCACAAGTGTGCAACCAGTCACTAAACCTTCACAAGTGTGCAACCAGTCACTAAACCTTCACAAGTGTGCAAGCAGTCACTAAACCTTCACAAGTGTGCAAGCAGTCACTAAACCTTCACAAGTGTGTAACTTTTGTCCCTAAACCTTCACAAGTTGTTAACCTGAGTCAAATCTTCACAAGTGTGTACAAAAATTCACTAAACCTTCACAAGTGTAACCAAACTTACTAAACCTTCATAAGTGTGTAGCCAGAGTCACTAAACCTTGACAAGTGTGTAGCCAGAGTTACCAAATCTTCAGAAATGTGTTACCAAAGTCACTAAACCTTCACAAGTGGTTAACCAGTCACTAAACCTTCACAAGTGTGTAACCAGAGTTACTAGACTTACACCAGTGTAACTAATCACTAAACGTTCACAACATGTAACCAAATTCACTAAACCTTCACAAGTGAGTTTAGTTGATTACCCCATTGTTAAATGATATGTTATATTTTAATGTATCTAAATATTTTCCTCTAAGAACAGATTGTAACTTGTAGCTAAGTTTGGATGTTAATTGTGTGTGAAACTTTTATGAATGTGTGCAATGTTTGAATTAAGTTTGAAATTAGGGCATATTTGATATAGAGCAAGATCATCGAAACTGAGGACTTAATTGATTTCGTCGATTTAAGAAGCTATTAATTTATTTCTCGTAATCTTCAACACCAAGTGTAGTGGCAGTAGTTTTATGGATTTAGTAGCGTGGTCATTGTAATTACTTTATGAAAAAGGGCACTAAAGTCTAAAATGTTTAGGTTACATTTAGAAAATATTGATTCTTGTCCCTATATAGACCCAACCCTCAGTACATGATTAAAAAAACAATGTTTGACCAACGTCACTAGATTCACTTAACCAAATAAGACTTCAATCAATAGCTGCAACAGAAAACCAGCCAAAAAATTATGAATCACTAAAAAAAAACCTGTTGCACAAAGAAACAGTCCTCAACCTTTGCATTTTTCTCAAATATAAATATGGTATAAATTCACAATAGCCCAAAATAACATACATCGAAAACACCTACGCAAAAATTTTCACACAATTTACTGCAAA
Organism: Palaemon carinicauda; assembly: GCF_036898095.1. Lineage (NCBI taxonomy): Eukaryota > Metazoa > Arthropoda > Malacostraca > Decapoda > Palaemonidae > Palaemon > Palaemon carinicauda. Next base: position 137,478,873 of record NC_090730.1, read on the forward strand.
AGAAAAGATGTCAGATTTAAAAGATATTCAAATTTCATTTGTAAAAATCTTCTCCGTGGCAACGAACAATTAAAGAGTTGCTTGAAAATGTTTTTACTAGTTTTGCACCACAACGAATGTTGCCGAATACAGTTCCACGGGATTATACTTAAAAGATTCAAAATAGAAAACTATTCTATAACAAAAAGTTCTATTAATATTTTATTGCTTTGCACGCAAGTACTCAACCAGAACTCTCAATGCAAAGCCCAGTTTAGTCAAAGATTATTTGAAAAAACGCATACAACAGCATTTATTTGTCCAATATAGTAGGACATAAGGACCCTTTTCAAATATGGAGGACTCGCAAACGAAAGTATGAGGAACTATGCGAATGGAGTGGAATTTGGATAGTTGGACACGGCGATTTCAGCATAAAGATCAAATTCGCCACACTAGTACTTCAATTTCACGAGTGCAATACTTGGAATATGGGAACGGAACATCACGAATGTCAATTTCATAATAGACTTTAGAAATTAATACTTACATATAATATCCACGAATGATGTTCACTGCCTCAGCCCCATGACGTAAATGGCTCTAACTAGTCTGAAGGTTCAGAATGTAGAAGTTTGAAAATCAAGGAAGCAGAAATCTTTGTTCTGCCGTCCTTGGGAGACAGGTGACTCCATCTGTTTTTGGTCATCATGACCAATATTTCTTATGCAAATCCTGACATTTTTATAGAATTGTTCATTGCAAGCCATTTAATTGATACTGAAGGTCAGTTTCATTAGAATTATAGTAAAATTTCGCCTCCAGTTAGATTATTAAAAGTTTCTGCTCCTTACCTAGAACAAAAGATTATCAAATTTTAAATATTTTCAAAATTCTTTTGTGAATAGCTGTATGACTCTAATTTCATAGATGGAAAAAAAGGATAGAAAATAAAAACAAACTTGGCACAACTGAAGTGAATCACTGGGCAAGATCTATTCTCTTATCGGGTACACTTTGCCATTTTGCTTCATAATGTATGGGATGCAAATATCATTTTAATAATAGTCCTATGGAACGTTCAAGAAAAGTGTTTTGCAATAAATTTGGTGGCAGTGTTTTGAGCATTTTAGGAATCAAGGTGTGGTAGAACGTTTAGAATTAACCGGTTGTGGAAATGTGCTTTTATTCGTTAATTTCCTTACCTGGGTACAACTGCGTTTACCCAAAACTCGCCTTCAAAATAAGCAGTTTTTTTTTTCTGCACATCGTTAATGCATATTATTTATACTCTTACATTGACATATTCTGATAAGTGGCTAACCATTTGTTACAATTTTACATAGGATAATGCGCATGTCTAGTTAAAAAGGCAGTTACTGCTAGATAGGAAAGTTTACTTACATTTTTAATGTCATAATTTGATATGTTGCCTTCTCAAAACCTCTGCTTCACCCACGAAATAATCAGCAAACGTGTTTCTGACGTAATCTGCAGCCGGTCCAGCTCGTACATTCATAGAATGTTCAAGCTCTTCTAACCCATCTATTATTGAAGTGTTCTCAAAATGAAATTCCCGCTGGTTCTCTTATAGTTATGAAGAACATAGCTCTCTTTGACAATATTCATAACATGATAGAGAGATACGTTAAGGGGACGGTGGAATATCCTCCATTTATTATTTAAAATTATTATAGAGTTAAATTCCGTTCATTAGAGTATACTGTGTATTAAGCTATTTCTCTTCAACATAATGATAATTCTAAACATAGAATATAATCATGTAGATTAATTAAAATAGAAAAAATCAGAAGATTATTATCATATAGATGATTTAAAAAACAGAATTTCGAAGAATGTAATTATGTAGTTACAAACAATAAAAACTAGAATATAATACCAATAAACCAGGTTTTTATTGCAAAGGATAATTTTCAAAGAATGGGAGATCTTTTTAGGTGAATAGTCAGGAAAGGCTCAAAATAAAAGTTTATTTTTTCTAATGGCGTGATTTACACAAATAAATTATTTTAAAATTTCTCATGAGAAAAGTTAACCTTACTATTGTAATAAATGTAGTTAAGCCATTATGAGAAAATAGCTGTAGTAACGGTTTGTGCACATTCTGTTCAAATTTGGTCTTGACTCATTTAATATTGACATTCTGCGTAGTTAAAGCATCTAGGCCTAATTTTATTAAGGAGAAAGATAAAAAGTTCTCACTTCTCTTAAGAAGCCACCAAATACCCACTAGGACTTTACCACCCACATATTTGTACAGTTTGGCAATTCTTAGAATTTGTGAAATTTTTATTTTTCTCCCAGCTCAGTAACCATAATCGTTTCTATAGCCACTTACCTTTAGAGAAGTGTGTCCACCCTTGCGTCATTCTGTTTGAAATTATGAGAGAATAATTTCCTCCTTGATTTTCTTCCTTTACAAAAGAGGCTAAATAAGAGCTTTCAAGTCCTCGTCCCATTGACATTCACGATCTTTACTTTCCAGCTCTGTATTGCATTTTCAAGGTTTTTTTTTTCTACACTGAGAAATACGTTTTATATTAAGATTTTTTCCGTTATCAGGAAAAATCAACATCTAAATTAGATAGCAGAAATAAATTGTATTATACAGTTGTTTAAATTAACGTCAGTTGTTAGTTTCCGGACACTTTTAGTGTCAAAGTTAAATGGGGTAAAATGCATAATGTCTGTATTCTCTGTATTAAAGAAACAGCTTAGTTTTTAATTTTTAAGATGAGACTGTCATCAGTATTGGGGGAACTATTCAACTCAGTGATGTAGTTTTATAGTTAACCGAAAGATTCTGAGGAATATATCCACTAGAAAGTATTTCTATAACTTTTACGGGAGAAAATTCGGAATATATTTGGATAATAAAAGTTTTATGGAGTAACAGAAACCTGTTACTTTGAATGTGCATTGACAGTAAAGACTTGTAAGACACCTGATGTAAAATAGTACATCTAGATTGCAAATAGATGAAATAGTTTTGTAGTATCGATAGATTATCATATGATATATTAAATGGTTCAGCCAGGGAGCTGGTCCATGTAAAATAAAGTGGGAATGACTATTGATCAAGCAAGACAAGTAAAGGGTTTGGAGAATGGAAAAGTATTTGCAATTAATATCCTCCGTGAATGTTTTTATAGCTTAGGAGATATTTATTTTAATGCTGTTAGTGTTCTTAAAATCTTTTATTTTTCCTTGTTTTCTCTCCTCACTGGGCTATTTTCCCTGTTGGAGCCCCTGGGCTTAAAGCTTCCTGCTTTTCCAACTATGGTTGTAAGTTAGCAAGTAATAATAATAATAATGATAATAATAATAATAATAATTAATAATAATAATAATAATAATAATAATAATAATAATAATTATGATTGGGAAAGTGTGATCAGATGGCTAGTTGCGTGGTTAAGGCTGAGTCATAAATTAACCTAAAAGGAATTTAAGAACACAAATATACCTTAGGTGGAATTGAAAGACAAAATTCACAAATATTCTTGTTTTATTCATTCATAAGTCCAGGATTATCTTCGGTCCCATTATCAGCGCATAAATGGGAATATAAAAAACAAATTCATTACAATAAGAAAAGATCTATTTTATATATACAATATAATAAAATACACGGGTATAAACAGTGCATTTCTGAATTAAATACATTAGTTCGAAACGAAACATAAAAGAAAAAACATCTACGACATTGAAATTTTCTACTATTCGTCCCTTGTACTTAGAAATACATAACGCCTGTAGATTTGTTTCAAGAATTTGTGTAAGTGTATATAAATATATCATACTTTTCACATGTACTACATATATTTATACGAATACATCTTCATGTGTGCGTATCATGTATCCAAATCATTAATTGTGAGGAAATGGTTTGTCAAATGTAGAAACCACAGCCAATTCGTCAACCTAACCGACACTAATACTTTCAAAGAGTGATTGATGGTGTCTATCCAAATATAGATCAGTTATTTCATTATTGAAATACCTAAATAATATGACTAAGAGCTTATATCCTTTCTTATTTAAAAATATTCTTAATATGAAATAAGCTCATAAATAAAATTTTCTTTATTAAGATTAGATTTATAGGCACTTTTTCCTACACTGTATCATTTAGTGACTAGTTCAGAGGAAATTCAGTAAGTTATGGTCATATATATATATATATATATATATATATATATATATATATATATATATATATATAAATATATATATATATATATATATATATATATATATATCTATATATATATATATATATATATATATATATATATATATATATATATATATATATATATATATATATATATACATTTTAGGGAAGAGCACCCTCGCATGACAGACTGAGTTCAATGACAAACTTCACTTTTGACCCGTCTGATTTAGCAACCGTTCTCGCTTATTTCCCTAAAGGTCAGTTAATATGTTCTCTTAAAAATAGAAATCAAAAGCTTTCATAAATAGTCATCTGGGTGGGGATAGGATATAAATGCAAGAAGCCCTTGACACAAATAAATGCAGACACATTTGACATACAATAAAATAATATATCATCATATAATTTCTTGGTCTCTCTAATAGTGGCATAATGACTATACAGTTCAATTTCTATTCCAGGGAAAACAGTTTAGCAAAAAACAGCAAAAATTGATTAAGGCATTATGATGATACTAGCCAGAAAAAACACCGAACATTTTCATCACAATGAGAACAATAATGACTTAAGATTAAAATGATGCTGCAAAACACTGAACAAGGATGAGAAAGAGATTCATCTAAACAAAAAACACTACTGACTGAAACGCCACATATTTATTTCGGTTAATCGACATTTTCAAAGGGGTTTTCAGATCCATGAATTGAATAAACGTAAACCACATATTTTTATTCGTCATGAGAAGACAAAGGCAACAAAAAGAAGCTTCCACAACACCACATTCCTGAATGAACCCATTAGAAGCTTATTTGATGATTTCCTCTTTGACTGTTTGTGTATAGGAAAATGCATATTTTCATAGACATAATTACACAAGCGCCAATATTCCAGTCACTTTCCGTAGTCAGAAGCAATCGCAAGTCACTTCTTAAAATCCCTGAAGAAAAGGCTTGGCAACTCAGTCTTCACTCTTTTCAGGTCATCCTAAAAAGCTGTACGAAAACGGTACAAAAAACATTTTATCGACCATGCCTATAGCACACACACCATCTTCAAATATTGTCTCTTGTTTAAAAACCTATCAACATAACCTATTAATATTTTTCCTTTGCTTATAGATACACTTCTGACAAAGAAGTCTGTATGAGAGTAGCTGAAGGCTGGTTGGTCTCTTTCTCTTCGACGAAGGGCTCGCACTCGGAGTCTTGGAGTTCCGACAGAGAGTCATCTACTCCGTCCTCCTCCAGAGCCGAGAGGAAGGAGAGGTCAGAGACGCGACCATAGTCTGTACGGTGGAAAGGACGGCGACTTCGAGGGCTACCCAATCTGCTGATGTCCTTATCTTGAGGCTGCTGTTGGTAGTGGTTCTGCTGACGATAGTTCTGCTTCTCCTCCTGCACCTGCTGACTCGCCGCCTCCTCCTCCTCCTCCTCCTCCTCCTCCTCATCTGCAAGAGGGCAAGGCACGTTTGAGATCTCGGTGGAATCTGGGTAGTCGTCATCTATGTCTGATACAATGTTATACATGGCAGTGTTGTCTAGTTCAGGGGTGGACCCGAGTGTAATGTTGTTGGCTAAGAGGATTTCCTCAAAGCTGCAAGGGTCATCGTCGTCATCATCATCTTCGTCGTCGTCGTCCGGGTACTCTTCGGCATCCCGGGCATCCAGTGTCAGCAATGGAGTGGCGGCAGCAGCCTCCCCGAAACTTCTTACAGGTCTCACACCGTAACCTGCATCTGAAAAGTAAGTAAATTGTCAGTCAAGTTATGCTTTCTAAAGGACAAGGTAGTCAGACTAAGACAAATCTTATTCAAGATTAATACGATGGTATCTCTAGACGAAATATAATATAGTATAAGGGTATATTGAAATTGGATAATTCGTGATGTAATGAGATGGGAAGATAATATTTAAAAAACAATCGGTTAAAAAGGCAGAAAGTCTTAATAAAAGAACTGAAAAGGCCAGGAAAAGAAAATTGCTTTAATCTTTGTGGAACTGTAAACGTAAATGGCTAATGATTCTTTCGGCATTATATGGGAACAAATAGAGATGATGTAGAAAAGAACAAGGACCAAATTAATTACAACTGTTGGGATACAGAAACCTTTGAAATTGGTGTTGGATTACACCATGGGTCAGCATTAAGCCCGTTTTTATTTGTGGTAGTCTTGGATGTGTTAAGTGAAGAGATCAGAACTGAAGAATAGTGAGGGATGCTATATGCAGATTATTTGGTGATTGCCGCTGAAAATGAGTAAGACTTACAGAAAAGGGTTGTAAAGTGACAAGAGACTTTTGAGATGGGTCTCTTGAGGATAAATTGGATAAGACTGAAACTATGGTGAGGGTTAAGGAAGGTAGGGATAGGATAACCATACATGAAAGTAGAGGCTCTGTTCTATAACAGGTGGAACAGTTTAGACACTTGGAATCTAAGTCAGGAGGAAGGATGTGAGGCTGAAGTTGAGAATATATAAAAGCAGGCTGGAAGAAGTGGAGGGAGGTAGCAGGAGTAGTATGTGGTAAGAAAAGGCCACTTAAGCTAAAGGTCAAGATCTATAGCACAGTAATAAGATCAGTGCTAATGTACAGACCGGAAACGGGGGCTTTAATGTGAAGAGAAAAAGTAAAGTTTGAGAGAACTGAAATGACAATGCTGAGATTGATCATGGGAATACCACTGCTTGAAAGATTGGAAAATTAAGAAATAAAAAGAATAGCAGGCGTAGTAAAAATTACAGGGGTGATAAGTATCACAACTGAGAAGGTGTGGCACGTGTTGAGAACGGGTGGGGAGGAAAGGATTGAGGAGGGCTTGGCAGGAACCTGTCGGGGGGGGGGGGGGGGGGGTGAAGACGGAAGCAGAGAATTAGGTGGTGAAATATGGGGAAGGATGTTATGGAGAGAAGAGCTTTCGTAGAAGAGGATGCCTTTGATAGAAGAGATGGGGTAACTGACACACTAGTGTAGGGATAACGTTGGGAGATATATATATATATATATATATATATATATATATATATATATATACATATATATATATATATATATATATATATATATATATATATACTGTATATATATATGTATGTATATATATATATATATATATATATATATATATATATATATATATATACTTAATCTCATATAGTCCAAGATATTACAAATTTTTAGCCCTGTATAATCTTATCATTTTCCTTTTTCCTATTCTTAATTTATCAATTAGTAAACATATTAATCTTGGAAGATATTTCAGAAACAAAATAATCACACATACTCCTTAATGCTCGGATAAAAAACATATCAATCACTCTGCATTCACTTTTTAGAGCTCTTGGAATTATAGCTACAATATACTATATTCATATAAAACGATTTCACAATGTTACGTTGCACAGTTGATTTCGCCTCGTTTTGCTTTCTTTTCTTTTTTTTGTCTCCCACAACAAATTTCGTAAACCCTGATCTTCATTTTCCTGTCCCTGTGAAACTCGACTATTATCAGAGTCAATAAAACAATCCACTTCAGTAATAAATTTTTAGAGAAGGGCCAGATTTTGTCTCCTGCCAACAGAATGTGATATCCTTAGCAAAAGGAAAATCTCACACGAGACTGGTTGAGCTCATGCTATCCACTTTACAAATACCAAATTTCAATGTCTTCACTAAAGAAAAAATTATCTAAGCTTCTTATGAAATAAGAGTGATATAGTCTCATTGCTGCCTCAAGTACGGCGGTGAAAGCCCGAAATAACTGGTGAACGTTTTGCCCTCTAAAGCGTTCTGGTTTTTCTTTCGAAATTCAATACTGGTATAAAGTAGACCACCTTCAACATTCAACCTGGAAAGCCTCTCTTTCGATGTTCCAGAAATATAAAAACGAGTAAACACTAGAAACTGTTGCACGGATTCAAATTGATACAAAGAACCTATGCAAAAATATACCATGAAGCTTTCTCCCTTTCACGAATTTAGTATTATATAACAAAAGGTAATTCTAAAGGTTCAACATTTATATAAATTCCGAAGAATTGAACCTGAAATGGCATTTCGTTACATGATCTTTGAAACACTATAGAGAATTTTGATTTTTGTTGTACAATGAAACAACTATAAAAATTAAGACATTAAGTCCATGATCTTGTAAGAAGCCTAATAATGATTTTAATTTTGGGTCTTACAATGTATAGATGTTTTTAAGGAAAAGTATTTTTCTATATTTACTTCTTTGACATTAAAATTGTAAATCTTACCAGAAACAGTGTTATAAAGATAGGAAAAAGTATAAATACTAAAGTCGAAGCATTGCAAGCTGAATAAAAAATGGAAGAACTCCTAGTCAAAAGACGTACATATACTGTATAAAAGTGAAATATTTATATATTCCATAGTAAATGTACAGCAACTGGAAAATGTAAATCATGCTTAAGCGAGGACCTATAAATTCAGATACATCACCAGGCAAATGGTGTGTAGGGAAACAAATCTTTCTGTTGGGAGCAAGGGGCCGGCCATAAAGCATCAGTGTCTTACAAATTGCAGCTTGCACTGAGAGGTCAGTCCTTCTATGGAAGACAAGGTTGTTAGCTGAAGTGATGTACTGAGTTTCTGCATTACTTTATCGCTATCTCTCTCACATACGCAATATATATATATATATATATATATATATATATATATATATATATATATATATGTATATATATATATATATGCAAATATATATACATATATATATATATATATATATATATGTATATATATATATATATATATATATATATATATATATATATATATATATATATATATATATATAGAGAGAGAGAGAGAGAGAGAGAGAGAGAGAGAGAGAGAGAGAGAGAGAGAGAGAGAGATATCGGTTAGTTTCAATAAAAACATTAAAGATTATCGTCGGGAAAAAATGTTGACGGTGAAATGCTGTCCGAGAAGATTGCCGTCTACAATGGGCATTTTCTGGTTACTGATTGTCGGGGACAGAAAGGAAGCATATTTGAATGATGACAAAGCAGAAGGGTTTAACGTAAAATGGAGAAAAATTGATTTAGTAACTCATAAGGATGGTAGAAAGGCATTTAAAATGTTAAAAAAGTGTAACGGTGCCAGGAAGAGATTTGTTTATGAGTAGTTATGAAATAGTGGCGATAATATCTATAAGTAATCTATTAGGGTGCAAGATATATCAGAACGTTCTTTCAACTGTTTGGAATTAAACATTTGAAGATGACGTTCGGATCAAGAGTCTGTGAAGAAGCTGTTGTGTTCAAAAGCTTATTGCTATATGCATAAATGAATCTTTTGAGTTTATGATTGAATTAATGTGGATGTAATTTAGGTGTTGAGACTGTTTGGTGTAGATGGTATTTTGCAGTTTTATTTTAGTGAATCATGCAATAAAATATGTACTTAAGAAGAGTAAAAGAATAAAACGTTTGTAAGAGTGTAACATTAAAAGGGAACTTTCGGAAAAGTACTATATAAGGATAGATGGAAGCAAGGAAAATTGATTAAGATCATAATATATGGTATAAGAATGAAAGCAGTTCACTCCTACATATCGTTGGTAATAACTTAATGTACTACAGTAGCAGTAGATACAATTTGTAAAAGCTGCAAAAATTTTACTATAGTATGGACGAGGATGTCAAGGGAACCAAAAAACTGCATGTTTTGAGGGATTATAATAACTCCCTTTATCAACAGTAAATGCATATGATGAAACAAATGAAAAGAAAAATTCAGATTATGAAGCAATGTAATTTTGCATAAAATAGATTGAAAGTGTAATATAAATCTCACTGATAGTGAAATGATGTATATTCCCGTTTGGCATTACTTAATAACTGAGGTAAAATAAAGTTTTCATAAAGTACTTAATCACATCTGAATTTTTTTTAATAAACCCCTAATCTTCTGTATGCACTGTTTTTATTTTTGGTCCCTTGGCAGTAGTGTCACCATTGTAAAGTTTTGCATATGACACAGTAGGTTAAACCACTTCTGTAATCACTGATCAGAGTAAAATTTTATGCACCTGCTCCCTATATACAAAGAAAACTTCTTTCTCACCAAACTCGGTATTCTTACTCATACCCATTTTATCTCCATCTGGCCCCTTCCCCTCAGACTAAGAATAGTTTCTATTTTCATTCCCACTTCAACCAGGTAAAGATCGGTCATACTCCCAACCACTCCTATTCAACATTATATGCTGCCATTTCATCTTTCAATTATCATAAACCAGGATCTTAGAACATTCAATCATCATTATCATTCCCCAGTACAATCATTCATATATATATATATATATATATATATATATATGTATATATATATATATATATATATATATATATATATATATATGTATGTATGTGTGACTTTAGAAAATAAGATATCCCATGCTCACTCCAGTATACAAATACAGTAATGCCTCATCTAAATCTCATTCACCACAAACTTACTACAGTACACCAATGGTATCCTTTTCCCTATCAACCTGTACCAATTTAATATTCTCTTCTCCCAGTAAACTACAGAAGCCAAAGTTACTTCAAGTTAATACGGTTTACTGACGAACATGGGCTCCTTGGTATTCCTTGTTGAATAACTAAACAGGGAGAAGCTAAATCTAGTTTCTTTATTAATTACAGCCTTTTTAAAATTCCTTCCTACAATTCTGAAATGAGCTGAATTTGTGAGTCAAGCTGAATGAGTTTGCAAAGAATGTCATGAAATGCTACGAATTTCAGATAAAAATTAAAATGGGAAATGTAAAGAAATGAGCTTTGGGAAAATTAAAAAGTGGCTCTAGTTCACAAAACATGTCAATAAGAAGAATATAGCATAAATAATTACATATTATCATAAAGAGAGCGGCATATCTAAAAAAAAAATTTCCATTATCACTATATGAGGGAATGCTAAACAATTTGCAGAATGCATCATCAAATATACATCAAAATAATGGAAGATCTAGATTTACCATACATTTTCTCTCTCTCTCTCTCTCTCTCTCTCTCTCTCTCTCTCTCTCTCTCTCTCTCTCTCTCTCTCTCTCTCTCTCTCAGTAGTAATTATAAGGTTAATCAGTAAATTAAATTACTATCAATTGATAATTTGAGGTTTCACGAGAATGAATACCTACATGCCAGAGATATCCGAGAATAAAGTAAAGAATTATGTTGGCGTTTGTTTTCATTCATTAACAATGAAAAAGGGGGAAAATGTGACAAAAAAAAATTATTCTAAAGAGCATCAAAATGTAAACTATTAGTTGGAACCCACTAATAATAGAGGACTGGACTTTGCTTACTGCATTACATGCATCATCATTCAACTATTGACTATCACAAAATATACTTCACCAAAACTTGAAAAACATGTGACACTCTTAGCTTTACACACACATTGCAAATATTACAACTTTACTTGACATCGTGAATACAGATGAGAGAGAGAGAGAGAGAGAGAGAGAGAGAGAGAGAGAGAGAGAGAGAGAGAGAGAGAGAGAGAGAGAGAGAGAGAGAGAGAGGTTTTTAACCTTTAGTTAAAAGAGCCTTTGAGATACGCAACTCAAGACACAGTTTTCCAATTCACTGTTACCTCGAAATGTCAAAAGTCATAGAGACTTGATTTCCGCATGCTGATAGCTGTTACTGAGAAAATATTCGCATGGTGATTCTTACTATATCGCAATGTTGATAACTGCCAGAAATCTTGGAGCCAACTTGTAGCTACCAAGAAATGTACAGAATTCGCCGACGAGAAATGAAGAATCTTAATCTAATATTTATAACTAAAGAAGACAAACTAAAATGGACGACTATTAAGTCTTCGTATATCGGTTTTAAAATATATCAAGAGCTTGCAAGGTAAATTGAAATGTTTCCTTAGTAACGTACACGTTACAATAGCCAAAGAGGAAAACCATACTCTACATCACCATTAAAAATTCAAAGAATCTCTTTAACGTAAGTATTCCATGGGATGAAATAATCTGTTTTGTTGCTGCTGTGAAAGATCATTGAACCCTTGAGCGTTATTACTATTTTTCTCGTCAAAGTTAAGAAATAAGTTTTGGACATTATTAAATACAGTTGGTTAAATTATAATAATACACAATTAACTATTCATTTGTGATCTACAAAATAACAATGGTAACGAAGGAATTTTTTCTTAAGATAAGTATTTATCAAAATTCAAAATATCCCGCAAGGTAGAACCTAACATACAATAAAATGTACCAAACTTTGGATTGAAACCAGTCGACCAATAACAAACGTATCCCCTCACTGTTGGCCAATTTACTATTGAAAAGTAAACAGTCGGCAGGATGTCCATGAAAGCGACATGAAAATGCAACCAATCTTACATACTGGTGAGGAAAGAGTTACTATCACTTCAGCAACAAATATCCGACATTTTTTTTTCTTCTGATTCACACACACACACCTGGTTTCCTGCGTCCATTTAGAAGCGACGATACCACTTCCGTAAAGAAAATTCTTGACAAAACAAGAAAGGAAAGTGAGCAAACATGATTTTGTTTCATTCTTTCAAAATCTTTTCTGGTAAAATTTAGCCGGGCGAGATATGAAAAAAAAAAAAAAACTATTGCTATCATCTCCTCTTCGCTATTGTTTGACTTGTGCGTGTGTGAAGGGGTGGACGAGAATGTCTGCATACATGCAAAGGTGTTGATATCGCGTAGATATCTGTTAGTATGATATTCTGCAGGCAGGAAGGCCGAGTGAAAATGGGTGACGGAAAGGTTGATTGGAGAGAGAGAGAGAGAGAGAGAGAGAGAGAGAGAGAGAGAGAGAGAGAGAGAGAGAGAGAGAGAGAGAGAGAGAGAGTTGTTGTAATCAAGGGTATACATTTATACAAAAAAATGTTTGATAGAATTTAGTAAAACTGTTAAAAATGACAGAGTCGGTTTTAATTACCAGTAAGACAAAAGACTTCAATATAGAAATACTGTACATAGCCTCTATACCATGGTCCTCCACTGTCTTGGGTTAAAGTTCTCTTGCTTGAGAGTACACTTGGGCGCACTATTCTATCTGGTTTCTCTTTCTCTTGTTTTGTTAAAGTTTTTATAGGAAATATTTATTTAGATGATGTTACTGTTCTTAAAATATTTCATTTTTCCTTGTTTCCTTTCCTCACTGGGCTATTTTCCCTGTTGGGACCCCTGGGCTTATAGCATCCTGCTTTTCCAACTAGGGCTGTAGCTTAGCAAGTAATAGTAATAATAATAATAATAATAATAATAATAATTATAATAATAATAATAAAATAACTGTATCTAGTCATTGATTTGTCATAAACCTTCATTTATAAGCAAATCTAAACTCCTTATCCCGATTAATCCAAATAACCGAGAGATTTTCAGATTTTCGGTCTTCTCAACGGTGAAATTATTGTATAATAAAAGGTCTTTATAAGAGTCTCATCCTGAAATGGGTAACCCCTGTCCAAAGCTATCTTATAATGTCTGATATCGAAATATCGCTTCTTATTTTGCTGCATGTCAATACAAAATACAGAAAGGTATCAAAATATTGTTATCAATTTATTCAAAACCTGCAGTCCTTTATAAAATTCTAAATAAGGGGTCACAAATATTTCCGTAACCATAAACTTTTCAATGGCAGCAAATAATTGTGTACATCCTACGAGTAGGGCTTATTCAGGCTTAGAGTATGCACTGCCCTACCAGAAAAATGACCCACTTCTTAAAACTGACTAATTTATCCTTATGATTAATCGACTTCCCAGTACCTAACTTCAAAGGGATTTTACTATTTACGTAGGGACATTTCAGAGTCTGCGTCGTTTCCTTACTGACTGTTTGGTAGTGTGGTCTGATTTACTTTTGGTGACAGAAATGGTAAATTGTTCTCAAACATGACGTAATCAAGACCACAAACACGACTGGCTTCCAAACGTTGCAAATTCGATGGTGTTCGTGGAGAACAGAATCCTTTTTATTCAAGGGGGCTTTGTTATATCGTCGTCTAATATTGTTTAACAGAATTTATCTTTCTAGCGAATCATTCACAAGGATTCTCAATTACGTGCCAAATGATCACTGGTTGAGCTATTAATTGATCGCATTTTTATTTCTATTTCATCATATTTCCTTCATCAGTGACAATAGATTAACTTCAAAGATTTCTATATTCATTTCAAGTACATACTCATACTGTCAATCCAATCTCAGGCGTTATTAATTACCTGAAAATACGCGAGATGCATCCAATTTGAGTTCACGTCGCTGCACTGTACAGCAGTATCAATGATTGTATGTATATCTCTTTCAGATTTTAAAAGGGTACAGGGAATGTGAAAGGATATAGATAACAGAAAAGTCGGACAAGAAGGTTAAAAGCAGAAAGTGGGAGGAGGTAGGTGAACCAGAGGATCGGATAGTGAAGTCACAGTGCAAAGATATAACACGACTTCATTGATGAACATAAAAGAGGAAACTATGACCCTACTTTTGAAAGATGAGGCGACATTTTAAGATTCGGTGAACTTAGCCAGGAATGAATTCTAGAGCTGGACATTAGAGAAAAGTTAATAGTTGAACGTGACAGCAACCAACATATTGCAGCTCTTCACCGAAATATGAAGCCAGCATTCCAAATAGGAAAGGAAAAACGAACATTGAACCTTAGATACTTACTGGAAGTAAATAATTTACAAAGAAAAAGTCGTCAATATTTGGGATATTTTAAATGTCAACTTTTTTTATATTTTGCAGGGCAAATTTGAAGAAACGTGAGCCAAAAATAATGATAATAGAAAACAAATAAAAGTATTTTTTTCTTCAAACGGATTCGAACTCTGTCTCGTACCAAAAACAATATGTTGCCACTGAACCGTAGGCAATTTACTTTTATTAGGCGAAAGTTTTGTAGAAAACACAAAGTCTATTGGTTACATCAAACCTGTTCACTATTTTGCAACATCAGCATTATTACATCTTGTTATATCTCAAGTTTTTATGATCATCTGCAATTATTTGTATATACTTGTTTCTCGACATCAACAGAAACAAATTGAAACGAAAAGGTAACCTAATAACACAAAGAGACATTGAGATTCCTTAAGTATCAGGTTGACGTAGAAAGCTGCAGTATTCGGCCATGAAGTGGCTCCAGGGGCCTCTTTGCGACCGTCACTAGCGCCTCTCAGAAAGACCATTTTGGGTGGGTTCGGTATCCTTTACTGTGCAACGAGCTTCCCCTGGAGAGCTGATGCCAGACATACCTTTACATTGCGTTATATGGTATTTAGTGGAGTTTGTTCAATAGGAGGTTGACCAGTGCATCTGCCACCCGTTGAGATACTACCGCTGGATGGTTATTGGGTTCTTTGACTGACTACATTGGATCCCTCACTCTGTTTACGGCTCATTTTTTCTTTGCCCACACATACACCGAATAGTCTGGCATATTCTTTCCACATTCTCCTCTGCCCTCATACACCTGGCCACACTGAGATTACCAAACAATTCTTCTTCACCCAAAAGGTTTACGACTCCACTCCAATTGTTCAGTGGCTATTTTCCTATTGGTAAGGGTATTTTAGATATGGCAAGGAGCTCTTCTAAGAGAAGGACACTCCAAAATCAAACTATTGTTCTCTAGTTTTGGGTAATGCCATAGCCCCTGTACCGTGTCCCTCCACTGTTTTGGAATAGAGTTCTCTTGCTTGAGGGTACACTCGGCCGTGCTGTTATATCTTATTTCTCTTCCTCTAGTTTATTTTTTATTTTTATAGTCTATATATGAAAGATCTAATTTAACTTTACTGATTCTAAAATACTTTATTTTGATTATTTACTAATTTGCTTACAGTATAGTTTATTTCCTTGTTCCCTTTCCTCACTGGGCTATTTTTTCCCAGATGGAGCCCTAGGCCTTATAGCATCTTGCTTTTCCAATTAGGCTTATAGCTTAACTTGTAATAATAATAATAATAATAATAATAATAATAATAATAATAATAATAATAATAATAATAATATCTCCTGCTTTTTCTTACGGTTCCTGTAGGTTTACTCAGTTGACTCTGATGTTGATATTGATAATATTGCGTATATCTTTTATGTATTTTATTTGGATCAACATTTTAAGTATAACCTTGCGGTTTTCAATATAGTACAGATTTTACGATAAATTCTGATAAAATACTTCAAAGGTCAACACAAACGGCATTGACTTGTAGGGTTGTGGTCCCTGCCTGGTGATCTGCCTGACGGGTTCGAGTCCCGCTCAAACTTGTTAGTTTCTTGCAATGTCTGCAATATCAACATTCTTGTGAGCTAAGAATAGGGGTTAAGGAGAGCCTATAGGTCTACCTGATGAGTCATCACAGCCATTGCCTGCTCCCTTCCAGGTCCTGGTTTGGGTGGAGAGGGAGCTTGGGCGCTGATCATATGTATATATGGTCAGTTTCTATGACATTGTCACTGTTCTTTGCTTCTGCCATTCATGAGTGGCCTTTAAACCTTTAAACATAGCAGACCTACAATCAAAAACTGTAAACCAAGACTGAAAATGTACATGTTCTTGCATTTACACGATTTCAGCAAATTCGCATTGCACAAACACATGCGATCCCACTCACTACCTCAACGTATTATGCGTGAGAATAAATACGTTTAACACATACAAATGCTTCAATCTATATGGCAGCTCGCACACGCACATCCATCCGCCTATCCACCTATCCCACAGCAGAATTTCAAGTTCGTTTCCTGGCGTGTTCGTCGCTCTCACCTCGAGTAATTACATTTAGCGCCCCTCGCCTCGTGCTGCCTTTCCCTGCCATATACTCTCCCCGCATCTTAATCTCAAATTTGAATAATTAAAGGACCCCTGGGTATAACAGGGCAAGCGGTAAGACCCTCCGGGTTCTTACCTAAGTGAAGAGGAAGTTTGTCAATCGATCTGTTTCAATCTTCCCCTACTGCAAAAGCGTTTTATTCTTGAACCCTTCTAATATTTTCCCCATTACCCCATCTCAGTCAAATCGATTCCAGGAGACGGACCTCTAATAGCGATACTGTTTCAGTGTTCAAAGGAGAGATTTACATTCCCTAGACAGTAATTGCTGGGGGATATAATAACGATTATTTAATACGCAACTCAAGTAGAAAAGTTATTCGCTTTAATATGTGGTACATCACTTACGTCTGAACTGTGAAGGTCGACATGGAACACATGCAAATACGACAGGAAGTTACTCACATTAAAAAAAAATACCTTTTCTAAAATTCTATTGTTGGGGACAATAATATTAGTGTCTAATAAAAGCTTTTAGGTTAAAGATACGATTTTGTTTTGTACAGTAAACTGTAGATTTTGCTTAATAGGTTCGCAAAGATGGCTGGATTA
>NC_090730.1:137501490-137526490 GCF_036898095.1 Palaemon carinicauda
CGTTTCTAGTCCGCTGCAGGTAAGCGCCATTCAAGCCTGGGGTTTGGACAGTTTTCATCACCACGCTGGCCAGTGCAAATTGCTGATGGCAGATTTTCGTCTGATCGCTCTCATTAAACCAATCTACTATGGGTGGCCCTTACCCCGATAGTACAGATTTGCTGATCATGGCGATACGCAATCCCTCAAAAAGGGTTTCTGAATAACCCAACAATATATGCATCCGTGTCACATTCAACCATAATTTTCATATAATAAAAAACACAAATATCTAGTTAATAGTAATGGGAATTAAATTTAGTATTTAGAATATTTTAGGGATACCTTACTGACATGAAAAACACTAATCCTTTACCCTCTTATACTTCCCGAAGACCAGACGATCGGTGAAGTGTCACCTAACCTTCAAGGTTTTCTTTCGGATTTATTAAAAAAAAAAACCTGTCTGTTGTCAAGAATAATGTGGCAATGTACATGTACAGACGAGTTTCTACAGATCTCATAATGCAAAATACACAACAAAGAACAATTTCAGAAGGAACGACAATAAAAACAAATTTGAAAATTTAGTCAAACCAGCGAAGCGGTATAAAAATGATTTAATTAAAAACGCACTAAAGGGAAGTTCATCGCATGGCCGTTCTCCACTAGGGGAGCAAGTGTTCTGCAATGCATTAGTTATAAAATCATACACATTCTCGGAATTGGGGTACAGAAATTTCAATGTTCACCAAGATGTTAGACAACTAGACGTTAGAATGAGTGGCTCACTCAGCTCAAAGTTTAGCAACGAAGCTCGTCCAAATTTAGAATGCTTATTTTTTAAGATACCCTAAAACTATTTACCAGGGGCAAAAGGGAAAATAAGGCAACGAATGTTTGACAGTACTTACATACGCAAATGCCTCAGATATATACATATACACTCTAAAAAATTAAGGGTATAAAAGGGGTAGAAAAAGGGTATTTCTAGTGGTTAAAATAGCATACCCTATCGGGGTATATAAGAACTATAATATACCCTTTACAATATACCCATAACAAGGGTATAACATATACTTGAGATACCCTTACTTAGGGGTGTATCGTAGGTAAAGAATACCCTTTTACAGGGTATTCTATACGACATAAATACCCGTGTATATTAATTATGATTTTATAATTAATATCTATTCCACCATTATATAGGTGTAGTAATAGCTTATAAGTAAATAAAGTAATAAGGTCAATGATTTTAAAAGTTTGGTTTATCAATTTATTATTTCCATTACACTTGAAAATCAAAAGTATATATATATAATATAAAGAGTGATGGCAGAAGCTGCAAAGCAAACCGTACGCAGAAATCTGTGAAAAGAAAATATTTGTTAGTGTGTGTGTGCCTGAATATATAAATATTTATATATATATATATATATACATATATATATATATATATATATATATATATATATATATATATATATATATAGAAAAGAAAGGAAAAAATATCATGCATAAATACCTAACTACCTCAAGTCAAACTGATTAAGAAATCATTGGCGTCAGTGTTTGCTTACAGACTACGCGTAATCGTAATGTTATTAACGTTTAGCTGAATACGTTGTTTATGGTTTTTTTTCCTCGCAGACAGCTTGACGCTCTCTCTCTCTCTCTCTCTCTCTCTCTCTCTCTCTCTCTCTCTCTCTCTCTCTCTCTCTCATAATTAAGTACTAATGATAATTTCTTACTAATTTTCCCCGGTGTTAGTAATAATGATTTTTCAGACTATCACAGCCTGAATGCAAAACTAATGATGATGTCTGACAATTTTTATTCGTAACCACTGTTTATGCTTGCATAGATGGACAGTTAGTGTTCTTACCTTGGTTAACAGATGAAATGTAGTGTAGATATTATAATCCCGATGACGGTAATTGGAGCAATTTATCTTCACTGCTGAGCAGACGCAGAGTCCAGACGCCACTGAAATTTCCCGCCAAATTCCCTGGCTCTCGAAGAATCTCGAGACGGCAACAATACAAATTGCCAAGTACCGCATTTTGTAGGAACTTGCTTCAAAACTATCCATAACTCAAAACCAATATGTTGTTAGTAACTTTTTTGGTGCATTACACTATCAGTGTAACAATATGGTGATTTAATACAGAGTAAAAGTTAATTTCATGACATGATCACACAAACTTACCAAGCCCATTTTAAGACAAAGTACAATAGAGGGTATATTATTCACAAAAAATACCCTGCCTCCTGCTGTAGAGGGGTATTTTTGAGCCTTAGGGTGTTTTACATGTATATAAACCCCAGCTCACTCGTTATACCCTTTCTGTACCTTGAACTTTTTACAGTGTACAAGATGTTAATTTCGGGAAAAATTTAAAATCCGAGGATATGGACAATATTACCATCACCGGCCATCTTAAAGGATGGGCTTTCTACAGATTCCATGATTGTCCTCTTACTGGACACCTGTCAAGCTCATCCTCCAACAATATTTATAAATAAATTCATGCAAATATTTTCTATGTAATTCAATTTATAACTTGAAGTGGGTTCCCGAGTTTTGAAAGGTACAATTGTCCTTTATTTTTTATTTTATTTTTTTTATTGCAAAACTTTGAATTTTTAATCTTTCACAGACTTCACGTAAAATGCGTCTGACTGTTTCCCCGTAAGCATCTTTGCCGCTTGCAGTTTCCACGAAAGAGTTTCGTAGATAACTAATATACCGTAAAAGCATGTCATATTTTTTCCGGTAAGATCAACTAATAAAATATGAAGTGATGTAATAAAATAAAATAGTTATCAACACCATAGAATATGGTCTTTACATAGTCAATAAATAAAACATTTAAAGCTAATTAAAATCTATGTAGATTCGGGACTATGCAACGTAAATAACAAATATTTATGTTACAGATTATTTTATACTTAAGCGCCTTGAATATTATTTTGGGGGAGATTTATTAATTCACTCGGCATCAATAGTTTCTATCAACATAAATGTCCTTGTTTTCTGTGACTGAAAATAAACATCAGATTATATTTTCTTATGGTATAAAGTAAATAAATATGTAATAGTTCTTTTATAAATGTCTGTCATTTAAGATTTACGATCTAATAACATACCCAAGTTATATACTTTAAGAAAAGCGTTAGGTGTAAGATTCTTCAAGATTTCGTGAAGGTAAATTCAACAGACGAGGGAATCCGGTGTTTCCCAACAATATGTGCAACTTATTATTGTGTATAAGTCGTAATATATATATATATATATATATATATATATATATATATATATATATATATATATATATATATGTGTGTGTGTATATATATATATATATATACATATATATATATATATATATATATATATATATATATTACATTTGGACGTGTTTTTCATATTCATACAAGCCGTATATTTTTGCTACATTAATGTCTGGATTCTCTTAACGACCTCGGGATCAGAGCCCCAGGCAAATCACACAAAGACAAGAGCTTATGACCGGCGGGGAATCGAACCCTGGTCCGGCAAGCTTGTAGAGACAGTGACTTCCCCATCTGGACTACACATTAAATGTTCCATCACATTAACCGTTATTGCATTTCAGTAAATTATCTACGCACTGCCAAATAATGAAAACTCCTAAGATTTTTCAAATTCATTACATTCATCAGAAATAACGTAACAACGTTGTTTTGAAATAGGAGAGAGATGATTCTTCCTTTACCCGCGACTACTAATGTTTTGTGGTAGATTTGGCAAATACAGCTTTCAAAAAAAAAAAAAAAAAAAAAAAAAAAAAAAAAAAAAAAAAGCTGTAGCCCCGAAAAAAGAAGAAACATCCATTATTCGACCTCGTACATTAAGTACAGTACATACCACCCCGCCCCCCTTGAATATATTGCTTGTTATCTTTGGGTGTAAACGACTGAAAAGGCTCCATGTTGTTCCAAATGATTTGCATATATAATTTTCTCATGTATTGACAAATAAGACTTTACACACTTTTATTTCTTCTACACTCCCAATATGTTTTGCAACCGAATTTGCCATCAAATCGACAGGCTTAGCTGAAATCTTTATTAATTTTGAACCACCACTTCTACTTTTCCCTGTTATGGTCATTAAAATGGATTAGAGCGTCATGATAAACCCATCAATGAACAAATAAAACTGAAAGGAGATTAGCTTTAATACATTACAGTAATTCATACAAAACTAAACTACAACACTAACAAGTTAACTCGTTATAGTATTTCGTAAGGCAGAAGTGGAAATTGTTATGGAATTACGAGGAAAAGACTTTGGCTGTAAAATCTGATATCAAAAGTCTTATTTACTTGACTATACAAGGCATACTTATGAAGAGGTCAACATACAAAGTGTCAACAACACTGAAGACAGACTATAGACCAAGAATACCAGCGACGCAGATAAAGATGAAAAAAAACATAACTTAAAGATTACTCCAAAGGTATATGAAACAATCCTGCGGGAGGAATTGAATCCGTGTAGTATTGGGTAAAATGCAAGAATTCCCAAGCTGATACTCTTCGCCTGCAAACGATACATGACCCTCCTACCCTTTGATCCCTATAATTTCAAAATGCAATAGCGTTATCTCACTTCTTACAGCTCAATGTTGTCCTAAAGTTTTATGAGCACAAGTCCAAAAACGTTGGTGTTTCTTAGGCACAGGAGCCTATAGTGGGAACCTCTACTGTTATAGATCCTTCAAACCACATTATACGTATATAAATAGAACTCTAGGGGTATTTTAGGGCTGTAGAGAATGACCAAGTTTTGAGATTGAATGTCTGACATTGTATTTTAGTAATAAAACTAAGGGTAGATACATATAGTGATATCAATGGTATTTACCAAGATGATGCACTAAAGGATGGCGAGTTAAACATACTGTACAAAAGCCTTTGCTGTAATCTGATTGTAACGTTATCCATTTTCTTATTTTTAGAAAAAAAATAGTTATAGAAATGAATGTTTGGCCAATTATTTAATTTTGTATCAATGTAATTAGAAAATACAGTGATATTAAATCATATTAATCACTTAAGAACTATCAAAAATAATTCTATAATGTTTTTGACTCATGGACGAAATCTAAAACGATAGGTTTGTGAAAAGGGCCAAATTTGGGTATTTAGGAAGGAAAGAGAAAGAACTTGAGGGTACTACATAGATGGAGAGGAACGTGCTGTTGATGGGCTTTCTGTGTAGGTGCACAGTAACCCTATGTCTTTGGATGGCCAAGAGGCAAGCCATGGTAAAGAAAACTGGTTAATACTACTAGAAAAAATCTGGTATCTGAACGACAAATAATGGTCGGAATAAAGTTAGGAAATAGTTTTTTCGGCTTTATTTTTCATCACACCGCACAAGTTTGATTCCTACAAAAATAACGATCGAACATTATTTATAATACATTCAATACATGTAATAAATAAAGAAATATATATATATATATATATATATATATATATATATATATATATATATATATATATATATATACATATATACATGTTACATATATATATATATATATATATATATATATATATATATATATACATATATACATGTTACATATATATATATATATATATATATATATATATATATATATACATGTAATATATATATAAATATATATATATATATATATATATATATATATATATATATATATATGTACATATACATATATATGTATATACGCATACAGTATTATCTCCCCTATATAAAAAGAGCAAGTATCTGGCTCATTCGAAGGATAAACGCAGACTTGGAATGTCGGGATATAAGGTTTTCAAACTTTAATGCTCATATTTTATAATATACATTTCAGCGTATTACTGAAAAAGATAAAATAAATTTACCAACTCACTGTGTTCCAAATACTACTTTCTGAATAAAGTAAGGAGATAAGTTATATTTTCTTTAATTCATAAGTATCATGATTGCCATTTTACTGTCGGCACAACACTTTAAAAGTAAATATGAATAGTTTTTTGCCCTTTTCATAAAACCACAAAGACTGAAATCGCAAACTTAGAACCATATGGAAGTTAAAAATGTGAAATGCGTTATGTGGAGCCGATGCCTAGACGCATAAGTGAAATGTGACGGAATAGAACGTAAAAAAAAAACGTTAAGAACATGAACGACGTGCCACACTTTACCTGAAAGGAGAGGCCTTCCTTCCGTGAAATCATCGTCGGAGACGGGACCGTCTCCCCCTGGCAGTAACAGCAGATCCGGAGTGGCGGCAGCGCCCGCCATCTCTCCTGTCCCTTCGCAGCTCAGCAGTGTGCGGGAGCCACGCATATCGTAGTCATCCCACATGTAACCTGTGGTTAGGTACAGGTTATTTTCAGGGTTTCAGGAATATTTTTTTTCTTTACTTTCAATGAGCAATGCCAATTAATTCTACCATGCATGGTCGCGCCCTTGAGAGCTCGCCACAAAATAAGTGGTTAAATCCAAACCAATCCAGGTAAATCATGCATTCAGAAACTAATTTTAATCTAAAACCAACGATGCATGCAGTTTTGTAGTACTGATGCTAAAATATACCAAAAGCTTTGCTACTACGGTTGCTTGAAAACCTCTTTTAATAAGCCAATAACCAGTATGATCTACATGGGAATTTAATTCAAGTCTAAGGAAACAAATCTATATTTTTACACAATCAAGGATATTAAATATATATAATGATAAAAATGATGAACATATAGCAATATATAAACACTGGAATACATATCTACCTTTTCTCTTGGCCTGAGTCGGAGCTGCATATAAGGAAAAACAAAATACATAAGTTAATCTGACATAAATATTTCAACTGATTTAATATAAATAGAATGTATCAACATTATGAAAACAAACAAAATTCTCTCACTTTTAGAAATAAAAAAAATAGTAAAGTTTTAAACCACTTTAAATTTATTAGTTCTCAAGAGAATGTTGAATGTAAGAAACAAAGATTAAAAAAAGGGTGTATTTGTTTTCTGCGATGTTTATATAAATATGTTGAAGAGATATTTACATTCAAATATATATATATGAATAAGAGGTAGCATCAGTATGTCGCTATAAAGGAAATATTATCATTTAGCTCTGCATGCTCGAGAGCGAATGCAAGTCCGGTCCCGTAAGTGGGTTTTCCTTGGTTACATATACGTCTGCATGTGTGTATACAAATATAATTGTTTATATACATATACACATATTTACAATAATATATATATATGTATATATATATACATATATAAATATATATATATATATATATATATATATATATATATATACATATATAAATATATATATATATATATATATATATATATATATATATATATATATATATATACATATATATACATATATATTTAATATATATATGCATATATATCATATATATATACATATATATTATATATATCCATATATATGTATACACATATATATGTATATATAAATATATATCATACTAAATAATATAAAAATACAGTTAGTAATTTCATCACACCAAAAAGCAATTCAAATTACGAAGCCACCTACTGCTGCTGGGCAGGTGTCGAAGTCTGGGAATGGTTGAAGTGTATAAAAAGGGAAAATGCAAGTATGGACACAACTTTCTCATGCAGGGGGGAAGAAATCTGTGGATCTCATCGCTCTTGCACATAGAAATCATAATACTTCGCTTCTCACATATTTGTAAATTTCCGTCTGAAATTTCTAATCGTCCATAACTAAATGAAAAGTCGTTACTATTTCCACCTTTGTCACTATAAAAGTCATCAATATTTACATCACTAAATTAGTCTCTTTCTGGCCTGTTATTATTGTTGTTTGTTAACAGACCCAAAGGTTTCAAACAATAAATCATATAAATTAGATTAATTTCACATTCTATTTAAAAACTACTAGTTTACCCAATATGTTGAAAACTGTGGAAAATTAAATTGAAAATAAAAAAATACGGTCTTATAGACTTTATTCCCTAAGTGAAAGCATAAGTACGCTTACACTAGTCTGGAACTAATCTAAGTTAGTTACACTGTCATCACACGCTACTGATAAAGAGGTCACTAATAGAAGGTACTATAAAACACAAGAAATTATTCCTGGGCAAGGAGCTTCCGCAGGGGGTAAAACGATGGAAATCTAAAGATTAAGAACACACCACGAGTTCGTCATTAAAACCTTTCAGTTCAGAAAACCGTTAAGTAGAACGGTTTATTATTGTAAACGAGAGAGAGAGAGAGAGAGAGAGAGAGAGAGAGAGAGAGAGAGAGAGAGAGAGAGAGAGAGAGAGAGAGAGAGATGGCCGTTATTAAATGCGTTGTTAGTCAAACTGCAAAAAAGGGAAAATATATCACCTGAATCATTCTGAAATACGGCAGTCTACAAAATTAGTATTTAATTACAAAATCGGGATTAGGCGGAGTTAGAAAATGGATAAGACTTAGAGAAAGAGAGAGAGAAAGAAAGAGAGAGAAAGCGAGTTCATTTTTCAGGAGACGAAATAACCATCACCTAAACTTACGATATCCCGAGGAAGAAGGAACAAAACGACCGTTCTTCCCACAGACCGTTATCCGGTGTGGGGCCTCAGCAGCGGGTGACGTAAATGTGGGAGTGAAGTGGGAGGGAACGGTAGTAGCAGTCCCTTCAGGGTCTATGGCGATTACCTCCAGGGGCGTCACTGCATCTCCCCTGCCCCTGCTACGACCCAGAAGGGACGCCGGGGGCAAGGGGGGCACGGCGGGGGGCGATGACCCACCAACACCGCCGCGCACTGTTACAAGTCAGACCATGATATCCCCCATTGAGTATACACAAAATAAAAAATAAAAAATAACCCAACATTTATATGCAAATATTAACCTCTTACTCTATTCGTTTTTTTATGGTTGAAAAATAAATAATACTCCAAACAAACCTTATGAATAAAATATATGTTCAACAACAGTCATGCAAAAATCAGCCTCTTTCAAAATATCACATGTGAGCGTCTGAATATTGGGATATTTTGAAATGAAAATGGCATCCTATCATGGCAGAGGCGATCTTTCATCATGCTTGTATCTGGAGGACTCTGAGAGCAGTATTAACCACGGTTGTTTAGTGGCTTGGGAGATCAATCATTCATATAGCAATGTCTCCCTCCAGCATGTGCAGGTCGACCAAATTTGCATTCACATGACCGAATATTGTGGCCTCTTAACGTCCACATAAATTAATGCACATTTTTTTTTCTCTCAATATAGCTTAAATTTCTTTTCTCAACTTGCAATGTGAATCACAATTGTAAGTGCAAGGGACGTTGTAAATGAAATTAGATGGGCTATTACCGTAGACTTATAATAACTAACATCCAACCCGAAGGTCGGTAGGATACACCAATGAAAATTGTCTTTTAATGTACTGTGAATTTCTTCCTCGTCCAAAATCAAAGAAATGGAATGAAACCTTTAACATCACTACCAAACATCCACCACAATGTAACACTGAAAGGGAATTACCAAATACCATCACGTTAAATAATTATGGAAGGACTACGGTTGTACTTGCAAGCAAGAATGCATAAACATACATAGAAGCACACGTGCGCCACTAAAACAACAAGAATAATAATCGACTAATGGAATCCCTTTTAAAATACAAGGCATTGGATCTTGCGTACACAACAGCTCACCATTCCAAGTGATCCTACTTCTTTAGATTCCTACAAACCTTTTAAGTTCACATTTAAAATGTTTACAGAAGAAGGGTTCTACTAGTGGAGATTACGATCTTCCTGTTTATCTACTTTCTTTATTATTGTATTGGATTGCATTCCGCCTTGGCTTATTTAATCTCATTCAAATCCAAACTACTTGTTTACAACCTTGATTGTTTAAAGAGACACATCTTGGAAACCTGATTTAGAATAATGTATAGAATAGATTAGCACAGGCGTAAACCTGATTGTTTACATTTCTTCCGTTGGCCTAACACGGCCCTCGTTACAAATTCCGACGTCATTATCTGTAATAGGCCGGGGATCCCAAATATAATTCTGGAGCGTCCTCATCCAGTTAAGAGCTTTTCTATCTAATTTGCCAAATCAGTCAAGTAAATTCAAGGGCTATAGACATAAATCAACTGATTCCCTGACAAAATTAGGGATTTAAGCCTTATTCTCTTTCCCGTTAAACTTGCTGGGGCGAAGGAATTTTTATTTTCGTGGGTCCAGAACGATAACGGAAATTCGCTTCGTAACAGATGATTAAACGAGAAAATTCGAAACACCACCGTGATAGATTTCCTTTCTTTAAATCGGTGATATTTTGTGATGCATGAGGACAGGACTTTTAATTCAGAATGGAACAGTATGAAAATTGAATGGATAAATATTCCTGATCATCAGTGACTAAGCAGAAATTAAGGCAGACATTTAAGCACAATAACTGATAATATAATTTAGATGATTGACTAAAACATCCAAACGTTCTTAAAATTAAATCTAGTTTTCTTTTATATCTTGAATAAATCAAATAAAGCACTGCCTGTACTAACGCAATGTAGCAAAATACATGGCACGTTTTTAACAAAATTTATGTAATCCAAGACAAAGAAAATAGTTTACCAAATTGAAAATAGTTTACCAAATTGATTAAAACGTCTATTTCGTTAATCAATTTAAACCAGTAAGAATCCTTCAAGCTTTTTATTTGTGCATTAACATTATTTCCTGAATAATAATAAAAAAAAAGTCTTGACCTCTAGTGAGCACAAAAGGGCACCTATCAGGATAGTTTTTAGGATGGTAATTAATGTCCGATTTCACCCAGTGTCAGTGTGCTAAACCTTCTAATTAGTTTCTAATGCATATCAGAAATTATCATTAAAATGTTATTTGACAAAGTCTTGTTAATGTGTTCAGATGAAAGTCAACCTAACCCGGTACTATACTATGAAGATAGTTCTAAATCGATTTCGTATGTACATATTAACAACTTTATTTGTTCCCGGGTCAAAAAAAGAAAATTATTTCAAATTTTATCATCATATCAAAATATATTGTCATTTCTAAGCCGGTTCTGGTTCATAATTTTAAAGCATAATGAAGTTCACTTAGATTCCAAATGGACAAGATTTTCAAATTATTTTCATTTCCAAGGTATATAGCAAATTCTTAAAGAAAATAAATAAATAACAATGTGACTTTACAGTTTATGATATGATCGATAATGGTTTTACTTTAAGTGAAGAAATAATTCTTTTCTCAATTTTGAATGTAACAAAAGGCTTTCTTCTATTTTATTCTTATCATTTTTATATGATGTATAAGGAGTTTTTATAACTGCTTCGTCTTTAATTGGACACATTGTTACTTTACGTATAGGTAAAAAGATATTTTCAGTTTCTATTCATCTCCTTAAAAAACAAAACTCACATCTGGTCGAAAGACATATGATTATAAATCAAATTCAGTGTCATTGTTTCTTTTATTCATTTATCCAACCTTATTCAATGGATTCGAAATATGAATAAACTCCATTTCTTTAGATTCCGAATAATGACTAAGAAGCGACATCTTATTTCATAATTGTATGATAGAAAACAATGGCATTCACTTTCCTATTTCTATTTTTGATTAAGTTTCTCGTTTTTTCATTACTTTAAAATATGAAATTAAAATCAATTTTAATTATCTTTTATAAATACTAAGCCATGAATTCCTTTATTTGCTTCATAGATAATTCATCTAGTTAATTCTAGCTTCAAGTATGTTTCTAAAGATACCTTGGAGATTTTTCCATTCCATATTACTTAATATGAAACATAATCGGAAGGCAAACAAACCTTGATAGCTTATCAGCCAATGTAATCTAAGTCCTAAGTCCTAAGTCCAGTTACTTACTTGGGTTTTTTTTTTTTTAGATAACAGGTAATTACAATGGTAAACTAGATGAAACCAGAAACCGTTCTATTTTCATTCTATTTTTTAAGAGTTATATCGTTAACATGTATCAAAAACTTTAAGAAATTCGTTAACGGAAGGATAAACTTGCGAATATGAAGTCTAAGATGAATAACTGTGTCGACGAGACATACACATTTATAGTTTAGAGGGACTTCATTAGTTTAGATTTTGCTAGTTACGAAGTAATCTCGAATATATCAGCCTTATATATATAGTTATACGCGCATCTTACAAACTGTACCGTTAATCTTGATGACAAAGAATTTTAGTTTTAAAATCTTTAATTCACACAAAAAAATTACCAGATATGAACAAAAATTACTTTTATGTTCTGTTATCCCAATGATAACGCAATGAATACATAAGGTTTTCTTTACATTAACACAATGCCTTTAGTCAAGAGTTGCCCAGACCCGGAAAAAAAACGTCTTTAAATAACAGCATGCCTCTAATTTTTCTACATCAAATGAATGAACAAGTAATAATTGACTGGACCTCCACGAACACTACCAAATGTACACAATACTTCGACCATCAACTCAACCAACGGCCAACGGAGATGAAGTTCATTAGGATATAATCAAAGGCAAAATCAATGGGAAGTCATTTCGTACCTGAGGAGCCGTCCGAAAAGGTGGACTGCTGGGCGGGCGAAAGGCGACTCTCATCCACGCTGGTTACCAGGTCACAGCTTACATCTGCGCGGATGGAGGAAAGTTAAACGGGTGGTTGCTGGAGATAGGGAATAATTAATAACTTCAAGGAACAAACCTTACATATATAAGAAAAATATTAACCACTTGCGCCATTCAAACATTGGCATAGTAGGAAAAGTTAACAAGGGGTTAAGGAAAATATATATATAAAAAAAATCTAAGGGCTTTCTAGAAATACATTTATAATGAGAGACTATCTGTACATTATGGAACGTTTGCGAAGCAGTCGAAAAAAGGGAGAATAAATATCAATTTCCCGAAACATCAAAAAAATTAGTAAAACCTACAGAATCATTCAAACATCTGTACATTTGTCAATGTTAATGAGGGTGTTTGAAGAAAAAATCTGAAAAAAATAATTACACTTAAATTAACCAAATCATAATACATCAGAACAAGTTTCAACTTCATTAAATTTAGATCAAAATTGGTTGTATCAATGAAAATGTAGAAGGTATATATGATACTTCGAAAGGTTTAAAACTTTCTTAGCTACTAAAAAATTTACATTTAATACAATATCTAGGTAAATATTACTAAAAAATCAAAGCATTCCATCAAATTAGACATGTCAAAATACTAATCAGGTTGAAATATATCGATTCGAAATTGACTGAAAAAAGTAACATCAAATATAAAAGTCAGGTACAGTATAGCCATTGATTTCTACAAAACAAACTAATACAGTAAGTAATTAAACTTAATCATAAGGTTGCTCAGCAGGAAGAAAGGCATCATAACATACATATCAAGAATGCAACAGATAAACAGAAGTAAATAAAATACAGTCTTTTAGGTATAAAACATTATGCAGCTCACATTCATCTGATCTTAAAATATTTCTACAAACAAATTTGAATAAACCATAAAATATAAAACGCAAAAAAAAAAAAAAAAAAAAAAACCGCAAAATAAAAATATAAGTTAACAAATGGCACAGGTGGAGTCCTTCCAGTCCCGTTATTTTGTTCACGAATTCCTGCGAAGGGACAAGCAATCCTGCAACAAACAATGAACACAACGTACGAAAAGTTACATCATGACCAATACTAAATCACTAAATGAGAGAGGAAAGTGGAAGTAAAGTCTGTTGAAAGAGCAATGAAATATGGGGAGAGATACCTAGACTGAGTATAATACCACTTTAAAAAATAAGAAACATATCTGAAGCCTTTTAAGATCTATAGGTAAAGAACTATCACATTTTAAGCACGAAGAGTCAATAGACTTACCTATCATTTAACTTTCAGTAAAATTAAAAGAATAAATCATTATTACTACCAATGAGAGAGATCTTTTAAACTAACATAGTTCCAGTTATCGTTCAATCCTGAATCATACTAACTCACGCAAGGAAAGGAAATATCCTTTACGAAAATCTTATCAAAAGCCACGAGTGCAATAAGAATTTAAAATCAAAGTATATTTCAAATTATTTACAGCTAAATCATCGACGCACGAAAGGAAGCAGTATCAAATTCATGAATCGCTGACGATCAAAGATAGTCAAGTAAAAAGATTACTTTTGCATAATTTTGTTAAATCATTCACGTGTAAATGAAAATCCTGACAAATCAAGTTTGAAATGAGGCCACTTCAGTGTTTCGTAAAATTAATGTCGTTTGTAGGTGAGTCCTGTCAAATGAATGATGTTTGAACCAAAGTCTTATCTGGTTAATATGAGAGTCCCGCAAAATCATTGGTGTATATTGAAAAAAAAAAAAAAAGTTTTTGTAGATCACTAAAATCCGACGGAGTGTTCTGTTAGCTAAAACATAGATGTTTGAAGGGAAGTTTGTTCAATTGATTAACGGTCGAAAATAACCTGCAAAAGATAAGGCAAAAAGACAATCTTCTCAAGTTATCTATGTTTCGAACAAGTCCTATCAAATTAATGATATTCAGAAAATGGTCATTCTAATTTTGAATAAGATCAGACAAAGTAGGTTACAAATGTCTATTATTAAAATCTATCAAAATATTGAAGTGTACAGAACGGTCCAATGAAATAACACCCCTTTGAAAACCCAGTCAAGTAACTAATACTTGAAAGGAAAAGCCTCGGAAACTCTCAATAAATAAGAACTGTTGACGTCAATTCAGAGCCCTGTGAAAGTAGTGGTATCGGCTTTATCAAAAACATGAAAGGAACACGGCAGCCTCATTATGTTGACACTTATGAAAGAGACATATTTTATCAATAATGCTGAGCATGAGGCCTTCATATATCATTAGCATTGAATCACCCCAAAATAAAATCTGCCGGGAGAGGCCTGTTAATAATTCCCTTCAACAGCGTCAAAGGCATTTGCCCCTCTAATACCACATCGTGAGAGGAAAATATCTATTAAAATAAACCTAATTGCAAACGCGATTTAATCATCACTGATGACACTGGATGCTCCCCTAATAATCAAGTTGAAAGAAGAGCTCCTCGACTCCGGAACAGAGAAATATTACCATTGAAGAGAACGTTTAAATACCCTAGATCTTTTCTCTTCAAAGCAGTCTAGTTAATCGCTTGCATTCAACGCAAGAGCTTTATTTCGTAGCTTACGTTTAATCGCTGCTACTCAAACGACAGCGCTTTTAAATTACTCGTTTAAAATGAAGTGCCAATTACTTCAAACTGAAAGGTGAAGTCAAATGAACCATTAGAGGTAAGGCGCTGATTATATAATAATTCAAATTAGAATTCATATGATGACCCAGAGTCATTAATGGTCCCCATCATGTAGATTCAAGTAGGAAAAAAAAGTAGAATAATGAACGCCTGAAATTATAAATATATTGCCTCTAAAATAAAAATTACGTTATTTTTTTACATTTTTTTTTTTCACTGTAGATGGGGTAGAGAGAACCCATACACTTGGAATTAAACAGGTCGAAGATATAATTCATGTACAAAAGAGACGTCTCCCCATTATATAACTTAGGAATTAATGCAATGTTATCCTCATACCCCCAGTTCCTTTTCTATGTTATGAGACCCAATCTATCACTTGAATTATTACATTAATACTAAGTGATTATTAAACAACTAAATTATTTAAACCCCACTTCAACAGAAGACATACGCCCTTGTACTATTCAATAAGAATCATTATTAATAAAAAAGAAGTGTCATTTAGTGTCACAGACACAATGAAAAAATACAATTTATGGTTGCAGTTTACATATTAGTTTTCAATTCTAGTTCATTATTAGGATAGAATACTAGAGTTGTATAGCTATCTCAACTAATTTCAATTGCAAAACCTCTCTCTCTCTCTCTCTCTCTCTCTCTCTCTCTCTCTCTCTCTCTCTCTCTCTCTCTCTCTCTCTCTCTCTCTCAGAGGCATCTAAAAGGGCTGACGTCATTACTACAAAGCCCATTGGAATCAATAACATTCAGTTTCTCAGAAAAGGTTTCTGAATCCCTGAGGACTAAGAATCTTAAAAGAAAAAGAAAAAATATATATATATAAAATAAAAACGAAAAATATCATAACCAACATTATTTGCGATGAAAGAGAATCGAAGAAATGTTTGGCAGAATTTTTAACATTGGAATAAACCACATCAAAGGATACTAATTCTTTGGTTCTCTGCCGTTCCTTTGTTAACTGGTCCAGCGAGAACGTTCCTATGATAGAATTTACCAAGGCTTTTAAAGATATTGGAAAACTGTATTGTGTACTCCATTTTGACAGCGAATGGAATTCGTAACGCTCATGGTTGGATGGGTATGAAACAAGGGGAAATTTTATGGAAAAAGCCTCTAACAACCCGTAGTTTTCTTTCCTTTTCTTTGCCGGGGAGGGGAATTAAGAAACGAAAATGATCAGGTATTCTCATTTGTCTCCCAAGTTTAGGGTTTCAACTTTTTCCCCATCTGTTGGTCACTGCAGTCTTTAAGCCATGAGGGATTTGAAAAAGGGAACTATCATTGGCTGAATGGCTGCGTCTACCTATACGTTTGTCTTATCTGTTCCTGTTTGGAATATTGACCATATATATGGTGTGACTCATTCTTTATCGCCCTCGATATAATTGAACCAAAGACACCTGGTTTTATCAATATCCAATAACTTTCTTTTCTTTTATATATATATTCTTTTTACCACAAGGGGCCATTATTTTACCCACAAATCCGGCCAACATTTACTTGAGCTCCACGAGAGAGAGAGAGAGAGAGAGAGAGAGAGAGAGAGAGAGAGAGAGAGAGAGAGAGAGAGAGAGAGAGATTTCAGTTATGTTGATACTTTAACTTGTCACCCTTCTCATGGAAAAGAATGATCATTATTTACCAGAGATAAAACAAAATAACATAAAAGCACATAAAGTAAAATTTTGCTTTGAAATTCAGAGTTTTATCAGTTCTATCAATAACAGGCACTTCAATATATAATTTAACCCTCCAAATTTTGCGCGGAAAAGAGTTCGAATATTTAGCCTGGGTGTTCCCGCATCCGCTCCCGGGGGTCGTTTACCTTCGAATTTCGAACTTCAAAGTACCTCCGCTGAAGAGACTAAATCAGGCGGACGATGTCGAGTGATAATCGAATCTGAATTTCTCCTCGGCGGTTTTCTCTTTTTATTTTTCATGATTGAAATGCATGATTTCTTTAAAGTACTCTTAACTGGATTTAATTTTCTATCAGAATAAATACACTATTTGAAAGGCTTAAATTGCAAATAAGCAGTAAACAATTTAATTATTTCTTGAAACCCGTCTTAACTGGATTTAATGTCTATCAGAATAAATGCCCTGATATTTGAAATGCTTAGATTCAAGATGAGCAGTATACATTTTACTTAATTTTAATTAGACAAAAAAAATTGACTATGAATCAAATACACGTAATGCAAAATCAATACATTTTCTGTTAACATTGATGACAGTTATTAATAAACCCCGAAAACAAGTTCATACGGCAATTATTAATCTCTGTTACACCAAATTCCAATATCACACAGCGCACGATATCATGAATGCAATTGACACCAGTATAATGATACTTCAACAGGGCAGTAAAAAAATGCATACAATTGCGTGCTGACTCATGTTATTTCAATATGATTTTTAAAGGGAATTAAAACAGAAAATAAACGTCATATCAGACGGCAGAGAGCTACACGTACCCCGAAATGAATTTATATCCAAAACTCATATAAATCGTATATCAAAATCATCATCACGCGTGGAGTATTCCAACACCACGTGTATATCAAAACTATGATTTGCCCTATCTAAATTCATCAATGAAATTGCATTCCTGCTGTTCGGGAAAATAACTTCAAAAAATAACTATTTACAGTGAAAATTCACTCTTGCCTACTGTAATAGTCACTAATGCATGCAAGGTGGCGAGCACCGCATTTTCCCAAGAAGTCTATGGAATAGCAAGCAAGCATGTCCTCCCAACTTCTAATTTCTTTCTCGAGAAACTCTGTCTATTTCCATACGGTTTCTCTCCACTGTGAAGGAATTTTTCTCTCATTTGTACGCCATTGTGCGAACTTGGGCGGATTAGTTTTCGGCGTCAGGCAAAACTCCGAATGGTTTAGCACTTTTAATTAACATCACGGCAATTTGCATCGTTATAAAAGTTCGTTAATTAGAAAAGTAAATGGTAGTTAATCCTAATTTAAAGTTTAATGGGTCAATTATCGAATATTGGATGGAACTATGTGGGCCATTCTGTCAAACCATCTCAACAGGGATTCAGTTTTCGTTCACGTAAACGCTGCCTCTTCTATACAATAGATAAATAGGTTTCCTTGTTTATACAAAAATTGGTGACCTGTTTTTAGCGAAAAAAAAAATATATGTAGAATAGACAGGTTCCTTTGCTCTTACATAGAATATACATTATAGAAAACAGTTAAATGTTTTATTAAGATTATGCATTAATTAAAACTGTCTTTTGTTTATTTAGATAACATACATTAAATAACAACTTCACTTTGTTTATACCAAGAAAAAACAATAAAAAGGTTTCTTTGCTTTTACTCCTACTAAATATTATATGAAAAGGTCCCCTTGTTTTCTTCAATGTATGAATGTAAGATGCTAAGCTCACATATTATTTTAGCATTCAGATATTCATTAGTGCAGGATTATTCAAAACCTTTTCCAAATTGCAATAAACATTGGGTAAACACATACTGTACTTGTATGTATACACCTCGTTGACAGAACGATATGGCTGCTTTGGTAAACACCACCGGTCCTCAGTTAACCAAAATATTGAACTTGACAGAAAGTCAACAATAGTGAGTCAAATCAAGAGATGGAGACAGGCGTGAACCTAGCAATCACCTCCTTAATTAAGAATTAAATTTCCATTGATAAAAAATGAACTTTCACATGCATCCCTATGGTGGTAAAGGGTCGATGGTAAATGTTCTACCACTCTGGTTTTTCAAACGTATTTTGAGGTAACAATGTCAACACCAAATCTTTCCCCCTGATTGTGATCAACAACGGAGGATTAACTGCAGTGTACCATATTCCCTACTCAAGTGCATGGAATGACATAAGGTTTTGACGAAATCCATCTAAAGGAAGTGATATCAAATGGCCGCAGTTCATTCAAAAAATATTTACAAATCATACCACGCTAATGGAGTGATGTACCTGCTGATTAAAAAAGGGGGACAAAAAAACATGCTTTTTATAAGGAGAGTAAACCAATAAATTACAAATTTAGAAACTACAAAAGAAGAAAAAGGTCAACCTTCAAAATTCATAAACGAAAGCAAAGCTCGAATGTTCCTTCATCAAATGAAAGTACGACTTTGACATTCTCAATTACTTTTAAAAGGTTTTCCAAATCCTCGTTCAAACATTCCAATATTTTCCTGTCAGTAGGTTCATTCAAGCTACGAGCAAAAACGATCAGCCGTCAACAAATCAAAATTGTTGCTGAATTGTTTTGATCACTTTGCACTTCCTACAACGAAGTTTCACCGAAAAGAGATATGACAATAAATAAATAAATAGATAAATAAATAAATAAATAAACAAATAAAAATATAAATATATAAATAGATAAATATATAAATAAATATATAAATATATTAGTGTCAATTAACACCCGATAGAAAACTTGCAACAGAAGAAAAATTTAAAAGTTTGTCACATTAGATAAACCCGAATCTCAGATCACTTCATAATCGCAACCAGGCATATGTCTATAAATTATTCATTCAAATCAGTTCCTGATTTTAAACTCGAGTCAGACCAAGTAATGATGAGAAGCATTAAGGATCTCATTAATAATAGATCAGGATGTAAAAGAAACGTGTGTTTTTTCGGTCTTTATTCTTTCCAAGGGGAAAACATAATTTGGTGTGAGAGAGAGAGAGAGAGAGAGAGAGAGAGAGAGAGAGAGAGAGAGAGAGAGAGAGAGAGAGAGAGAGATTATTCTAAAGTCTTTACTATATATAGCAATATCCCAATAGGATCAGTGAACCTAAACCGGCAGATGGAATTCAAGTCCAAATGTTTAAATGTTTGAAATTGGAAATAGTTTTTTTTTTTTTATTGGGATAAAATCAAAATGATCTGCTATTAAGTCAGTGGCCCCGGCAAGTGAGGCTGTCAGTCGGTACTTCAAATCCAATTTGATGCAAAATGAACTTCCGGCGGAAAATGATATAACGACGCCCGAAGTATAGTTACGTTCCGATATTCTGGAACCATTTTCAGGAATATTTTTTTTGAGGCAGTTCTATCAATTGATGACAAACTATATATATATATATATATATATATATATATATGTTTCGTTGAGCACAAAGACAAACGCGGGGCTACATAACCTTGCAGTTGAGGGGGGGGGGGGGGGTTAAAAAGTACGAAAAATTAATGTGTTATTCATCATTAGATTTAGTCATGGATAAAAATAATATCAAAACTAGCCTTTACAAAGATTAAAGAATTTACTTCCCCAAATAAAATGAAATATGTAAATACAAGACAGGACACAACAACGTTTAACATGACTTGCAAATATAAATGATATATACAACCAAAAATTCTTGCTTGCGTACCAATACCGCCTCGGTATCTTAACATTTAAAAAATTCAAGGGATAAATTATTCCATAAAAGAAATGCCATTTTCTCGCTCGATGAACCCGTTTAAAAGCAGCACAAGACTGACAAAAGCATTATCTTTCCGGACGCATGCCCAAGACGAACCCGCCTCTCCTCCTTTCATCTTTAGCAACTCCGTAACCTCAAAATGTCAATGGAGTTCCCCCCTGATTTATATTCTCTCCCTTGGGGGCACTTACCTACCGATTGTGTTAATAGAAAAAAAAGAGACAATCACACAAAAAGGTTGATCTTATCACCGTTATTTCAACGAAGAAATTTCACGGAGGAGGTAATCAAGAAAAGAGTGGGAGTGTTCGCTGCACATTCATCAAAGGTTAATGGTTTTGGGGATTCCAGAGAGGGATAAGTAACGGAGGGGATCTAAAGGGAGGAGTGAAGACACCCAAGAGGGAGGGACAGGGAGGGGGAAGGGGGA
Source organism: Palaemon carinicauda (assembly GCF_036898095.1). Lineage (NCBI taxonomy): Eukaryota > Metazoa > Arthropoda > Malacostraca > Decapoda > Palaemonidae > Palaemon > Palaemon carinicauda. The sequence goes on from NC_090730.1 coordinate 137,522,742, forward strand.
GGAACCAGGAAAACATGGACAAAGAAAGACTTGAAGAGCACGCGTGCAAAGGAACACATACACGCATGCAAACACCTGGGAGGCTTTCCAAAGCACAGAGCACTCTGCACTTTGTCGCAAGAGACCGCCTCATCTCCCCTCGGCTTACAAGATCCAGGTTGAGGGTTCAGGTGTGTGGAGAGGCTGGAGGCTAATATTGGTATTAGATGGTGATGTATATCGATTTTTTCATCAATACAGTCAGCCACCTCGCAAGGAGCTTTCCCAGATTTTTGCGAAGACTTTTGAATATTTCACCTCTTCTCCCTGCACACATAAACACACACACACACACACACACACACACACATATATATATATATATATATATATATATATATATATGTGTGTGTGTGTGTGTGTGTGTGTGTGTGTGGAGAATGTGTCAAGAACTGACTGCGTAGTAAATGTGGTATAATTAGACAAGCTTTGAAAGGGCGAGAATTCCAGAGATACTCGGAACTAGTAATGAGGTTAGCATAAATGAAAAGGATGAATCAGCGTTTTGATATGGGTAGTCATGTTGAAGGATTCATGAGCAAAGGTTAAGACATTATTATTATTATTATTATTATTATTATTATTATTATTATTATTATTACTTATACGAGCAACAAAAAATGCTACGAGGGCAAGGGTCCTAGTAGGAAAAGTATCCATGCAAGACATAAAAAATTTAAAAGAGAAAAATAAATAATTAAAAAAAGGTTATTCCAACCTGATCAAAAAATATATTTTATAAAAGTTGAACCATAGAAGTTTCACCATTTCAATTTCACATTTTAATCTCAGTAGAAATAAAACTTCTAGAATATTAAATAGTATTAAACCTAACTAATGAGCGGCCAAGACTGTTATATATCTAGTATTACGAGGTGGACCATACAACCTAGAATGTTTTGATTGCAAGGGATTACCAGAATTACGGATTTTCTTTTTATATATAAAACTTGCAAAAAGAGAATGAGTGAATTGAACGACAATGACATATATCAATACCAAGGTTAGGTACAAGAAATTATATAGACCTCTAAGTTTTGTCCACTAATTCAAGATGTGAATTGGATGTTTAAGACCAAACGGTAACAATTGTCAAAATATGCCCTTCGTATAAAACATAAAAAAGTATTGTGAATATAATAGTAAAAGCAATGGACCCCGAACTGCCGTATTAGAAAAGGTATGACTAATGAGGTAAGTGCAAGAACGCTAGTAAGGTAGAGGTGAATGCTTAAAGTACATGAGGGGGACCAACAGACTGCTGAGTGTTCGATGTTCATAATTTAAATCATTTAATTTTGGAGAACCCCATCCCCAATGTGCGCACTAACCCCACCCCTCTCTCTCAATAAACAAATAATATACAGTATATATATATACATATATATATATATATATGTGTGTGTGAGTGTGTGTGTGTACATATATATTCAAAAGATTCTTTGCATATAATATATTACCTCTGAAAAAAAAAAAACTGTGAATCTAGAAAAGTCTGAAATATTTGGATTAAGAATAAACTCTTAAATCGTTCTACGAATATCAAGACGGGAGGAAGCATAAGTAGAAGGGAGATCAGATGAGTCTGAAAGTAGAATGTGCATGGGAGACGATAAGGCATGGAGAGAGAGAGAGAGAGAGAGAGAGAGAGAGAGAGAGAGAGAGAGAGAGAGAGAGAGAGAGAGAGAGAGAGAGACCGCAATGATAACGGGTGGAAGGAAGAGGGGAAGATGAAGGGAATAAAAGCGAGAGGAGGATTATTTTTTTCTGTCCATATGAAGGATATAAAGAGGAAACAAGGGGCACGTATGGGTCATAAAGAATGAAGACTGGACTGGATCTCGAGGCAATCACAATTTAAGAGAGAGAGAGAGAGAGAGAGAGAGAGAGAGAGAGAGAGAGAGAGAGAGAGAGAGAGAGATCATCTCATAATGTATATTCAAGGATTTTTTCAAAGATTTTTAAAAGAAGATAGAAAATAAATATTGCAAAGATAATGATAAAAACAGCCAAGGAAAATGAATAAACATGATTAATTATAAAATCGGAGAGGGGTGCATATTATAAAACACAAATACATTCGAAGGTAATACAAAATCATTCCCATCTATATGTAAAGTGAGTAAGTCACTTATAAATAATGCACACTGACAGTAAGTCACATTTCAAGGTCCAATTGAATTTCAATCAATACAGTAGAAGATACCTGAGCAACATAAACATGGTGCGTATCGTGTGTATATATATATATATATATATATATATATATATATATATATATATATATGTATATATATATATATATATATATATATATATATATATATATATATATATATATTTATATATGTGTGTGTGCGTCCCAAGTTATTTAAAATGTTTTATAGGATTTCACTATTCTTTGAACTATTCATAAAATAAAGTGATTATGATTAGTTACGATAAAGAGGTGATATCTACTCAACTAATTTAATATGTATGAGTAAATATATATATATATATATATATATATATATATATATATATATATATATATATAGGTGTGTGTATGTGTGTGTGCGTGTTTGTGTGAGTGCTTTTATATTTCTGGACTTGCCCTGTTTTAAAGTTATATCTAATGAAGAAAACAGTATCTACGGTGTTATATAGATCTCCTGTCCTCTTTTATCTCTGAAAGAGGTCTTTGAAAAAAAAAAAAAAAAAAAAAAAAAAAAAAAAAAAAAAAAAAAACTTCCGCACTGAGGTTGAAAACCCCCTTGCCCTTTTCCACCATTGGTTGCGACCAATCACAGTCGACTATTACCAGGCAGTCAGTTCACTTCTCGTGATGAAAGAGGCTTAATGGAATTTCCAGGGAAGTGACTCTGTCAAAGGTGCGGGTACCCGGATAATAAATTACTTATATAGACGCTATATACTCACATTTCATATATCCTGTGTATATATTGTAAATATATGTATATATATATATATATATATATATATATATATATATATATATATATATATATATATATATATATATCAATGTGTGGGTGTAATCTTTTGTGTGGCATAACCACCTACCTCCATAACCATAAATGCACGTTATAGCTACAAACAAAATATTCTAAAAAGTGTTAAACAAAGCCAAAGACAGAATGAGAAAATTTCATTAAGCCAAACCAAGAAACTCAAAAAAGTTGCAGGAAAAAAAAAAAGTTTAATAAGAAATAATCCTTTCCTAAATCTTCCTGAATATGCATAACTCAACCTGCTCAAGTAGATATAATTCAAAGAGCATAAGGTAACACAACCTGAAATCCTAGTTCAAATCTGTCATAATTTTGGTATTGACTTATGTAAATATTTTTTTTTTCTTTTTATTCACTGCCTTGTTACAACAGTTTTCTTTCCACGATGGCACCAAACTCACTGTTATTGCTGTTTTACATTCCCGCCAATTCAACGGTGATAATTCGTGTAACCTCTTTTATTGCTAAGGTTTCTAGGGTTTATCTTAATAGTTCGAAAATCATATATTATAAATAACCATTAGATTTGTCTACGTAAAATGGCGTCGCAACGTTCAGGGTCATCAAGTAGAACAAACATCTTTTTTTGATAAATGTTACTATATCAAAATATTTCATTTTCCCTTCTATTTTTAGGTTACTAAAAATAAACCCTTTTCAACCACTTCAAAAGTAAACTATTTTCTTTTCATAATA
>NC_090730.1:137531490-137538990 GCF_036898095.1 Palaemon carinicauda
TAAAACTTACCACTGAGCACAGGGTATAAGCTGCTTATTCCCTCTAATTCTACTGCTGTAGGCAGTACAGTCAAGACTAAGATTTCTAAATGAGCGCTAAAATGCAACTGGCAGGAATGAAAGAGAGAAAGAAAGAAAAAAAGAAAGATAAGAAGAAAAATGCAGCCTAAACTCACCCTTGATGGGCATGAAGTATGAGTCATTAAGATTGTTGTGATGGTCCCAAGGCTTATGAAGCGAGTCCGAATCGCTGTTGGAGGGCGGAGGCGGTGAGAGATTGGGCGGAATCACCACAGGCTTGTTGAGGCTGTGGAGGAGTTCATGGGAGCACCTCGAAAGGGTCTCAAGCTCGAGGCTCTCGTGTCCAGCAGCAGAGAGGTCAGCCAAGTGCTTGAGAGTGTTGAGGATGACAGAATCGTTGCCACTGGGAGTGTAGGAAGCTGGACGCGGGGGCAGCGGGGGACCCTGCATGATGCCGCCAGGAGCAACAAAAGAGGAATAAAAAAAAACTCAAAAGACCAGGCAAGAAAATCAAAAGCAATAAGAAGCAAATGATGAACAAGACGTCTCAAGACAGAAAATCTTACATGGTCACTATAGAAAAAACAAAACATAATGAAAAATAAGAAACTATTTGCTAATGCTATGCCCTACAAAAATACTTTATATCATATCCATAGAATAGTGACCATTACCTGGTCAGCTTCCACATTGCAGATTTTGGAATTTCTCTTCGGCACATCATTTGCTTTGAGGTCATTCTTGACATGATGATCAGTCAGCTTGACCCTGTTGTTTTGCTGATGTCGTTTTTGATGCCAACGTCGCCGTTGCCATGCTACAAGCACAAGCATTGCAATCACGCATCCCACAAACACAGCCAGGATGCAAACAAGTTCTTCCAGTGATATGTTGAGTGCTGAAGGGGAGCTGGATTTTTTCTTAGGTTCAGTACAATATTCACCTGTTACATTGGAATGGCATATACACTTAAAACCACCATAAAAATTAAGGCATGTACCCCCATTTTGACATGGGTTCCTTGTACATTCATCAATATCTAATTGGCACATATTTCCAGTGAAGTGCTGACACTTACAAATTGGTCCATCTGCCCCTTCTTCACAGCGACCTCCATTCTTACATGGGTTTGGATTACAATGCACTCCATATTCACAACGCTTCCCACTTAATTTAGAAGGACACTGACACTTGTATGTACGACCTACTACAATACACTTGCCACCATTAAGGCATGGAGAGGAAGAACATGGTGCTGTGTCTACTTGGCATTGTGCTCCTGTAAATCTTGGAGGACAATTACACTTATATGACTTTTTATTTTCAATACAAGTACCTCCATTGAGACAGGGCTGTGAGCCACAAACACCTGCTGGTGGTAAGATATCTGGACACTGCAATTCAACATTAGCAAGACGTTTGAGTACAGCACCACTTGATGACGTTCCAGATATTGTAATGGGGAGTTCTGCACCGTCTATAGTCATTTGGTCCAAACAGCCAACAAATCCTAAACTACTGTGGGAATAGGAAGACATCCCTGATCTCTGATCCCTACTGATAGTGGCACCAAGGAACATAAAGTCTGAATCCATATTAAGAATATCATTCACACCAGGTGCTGCCCCTGAACTCACTTCACCATCAACACTCAGGGTTGAAACTGTTCCATCACGCGTTAGATTGATAAAATGCCACTCATTGTCATCTACCCTGATGGTTGACACTCTAACTAAACCCTCTCCACTTCCACAGTCCCAACGGTATTGTATGTGCCCACCAGCCACTTCTAAAATACTATAGTCAATGTCACCTGCTGCATACACAATTGTACCCACTGGATGCCTTGTACGAAGGAAGACGCTGAGCACCAAAGAACTACTTTCTGTCTGTCTTGCTACACTATACTGAGCATAGCTCTTCCCTTTGAAAGAAAGTGGCCGCATAGGGTAATGACATGAAGGACTTCTACATTTGGTTAAATCTACTTTACACAAGGGCCCAGCCCTTCCTTTGGGACACTGACATGTATATCCCAAGGCATTGACATCAGTTGGCAAACACTCTTCATACTCAGCACAAGGGCGATGCCCACATGCATTAACCAAATCTTCACAAGTATCACCACCATAACCTTGATCGCATAAGCATCCAGCTTTTTGAATGAATTTTGGTGACAGTAAACTAGACATTTGAGTATTGTATGGCACTGAAACTTCCTCTGTGATCTCTACTACATCAACACACTGTCCATGACCACTGCAATCTGTTTGCATTGTACACAAAGTATCCATTATGGAGAGGTATGGTAAATTTATCCTCTTCTGAATTCCATCTCTTTTTTCCCGTAAAGAATCCAGTAGTTTCTTTCTGGAAAAGAATTGTCCAGAATATTCACTTACCACCACTAATACATCTAAATTTTGTTGGATATCTCTCTTATTTCGCTGTGATTTGTAAGAAATTTTTTCCTTCGACTGAGAATGCATTAGAGCGCGTTGAAGGCTAAGTATAGATATGGCTTCCTCTTCCACTGACAGCTCAGCAGCAACAGCTCTCACGAATATTCTCTGATATCTAGACAAAAATTCTCCTGGTGAGAGGGGACCAATCTGCACAATTACTGAATTTTCAACCATATCTTCAGATATCACAAACACCTGAACAGAGGTCTCAACCATACGATCAAACTTCCCATCTGAAACACTCACATTAACTTTGTAAATACCTTCATCTAAAGGACTCATTGCCACCAGGGTTCCATCTTGCCCATCTACATCAAAATATTTGATGGTGCTGGCAGACTTTGGGATGGAAGATATTGAGAATTGCAGTGTGTCATAGGGGTCTTGGTCTAATGCCGATAGTCGACCAATGATGCCCCCTTGGAATGCGTTGCGGTAGCTGGTTATAGACGCTTGCAGAGGGAAGAGCGTAGGAGGATACTGAGATTCCTCCACAACAATGACTTTCACTTTCGTATTGGCATTCAAAGGTGGAGATCCACTATCCCAAACACGCACTGATAATATGTATTCACTCTGTACCTGAAGATTCGAAAAAACAAAATTACGATTACAATATTATATTAGCGATTGAATTAATATTAAAAAAAAATGTATGTTTTCTTTTTTAAAATATGGAAATGAAAAGTTTGTTATAGTGATACATAATAGTACATGCTTTTCAGAGACCAGAAAGTAAAACTTTGAATAAAATTAAATGACTAAATTGAACAAAGGCCTCATTTCTTACTGAAAGGAATAGTAATTATCAGGTTTAAAATTGTATAATGTAATTCAACCATTGTACACTATTTCTGGTTTGGCTGAATTTTTATATTTGTTATTGCAATAATATATATCTTGAATGTGATATACCATATATAATACAGGAAAATATGATTGAATACTATATATTTTGACACAAGTTTATCAAATGCAAGTCTACTGATGTATAAGATTCCTTCATTATGAGCAATTGTGCATAACAGTGCGTTCCAATGAATAAATTTCTCTATACATTTTGGAAATTATGAATATATTGGGTAATATGTAATAAAAAAGGAAATATCAAGTTGTACTGAACCACTGGGTAAAAGAAAACTAATATTGACCATATCTATATAATACGTTATGGTGATCAGGTAAAAGTAGTAAGAATGGAGAAAATGAAGAATCAAAATAATAAAATTCAGGTATTCAAGGAGATATATGAAAGAGCTGTTGTAAAAAAAGGAAAATACTTAGAAATGGTAGTAAATCAGAGAATAATGATGACAATTAAATTTACTTCATAAAAAGCACTGGGATAACTTAAATGAAGAAATTAACAATGAATATGACAACAAAATCAATAATTTGTAAGTGAATAAAGCACCGAATGTAGAATTCAGGATAAAAGAAACAGACCATTCACTACAGTTTCAAAAATACCCAAACATCTAATCAAGATAGTAGTAACCTCGTCTTGATCATACCATATGATTAAGCTTGTTGGTGGCTACTCTGAGAGAGCCATCTTGATCCAGAGTGAAGGAGAGGTCTTCTGTGGCAGCCTTGATGAGTTCCCACGTGAATGGTGCTCCGTTGGGATCAGCATCTGCGTCTGTGGCCATCAGGCGTAGCATCGAGTATCCTACTGGTCGATTCTCCTAAGATAAACAATAAAGAATTAAAAGATCAACAGATGCAAAGAAACGATCACTTATATTGTAAAATATAGAGATTGTTAATTTTGATGTAAATATACTATGATGTATATATCTTATAGATTGTAAGATTGTAAATGTGCATTTCATTATAAAAGATTAAAAAAAATATAATTTTTTTACTGTTGAAAGAGATCAGCTGGACAGTATTAGACTATTGCAGGGCTAAGTTAATCTTATACCAGCATTAAATGGGTTTAACTCTACTGAACATCCTGTAAAGGGGTAAGATAAGAAAATAAAACTCAACAATACTTGCTCTTTGAATGATTAAGTATGCATATAAAAAACTAATCAGCATGAAAACTGTTTAGCAAATAGTCTGAATTTAACTAACCTGGACAATTACTGAATAATTGGTATTTGTGAAAACAGGCGGATTATCGTTAATATCGGCAACAGTGATCTTGACCTGGGTTATAGCAGTGTTAGCTGGACTGCCTAAATCACGGGCGCTAACATGCAGTTCGTATTCACCAATCTGCAAAGTAAACAGAGGTCATTTATAAATCTGCATTTAATTCTTAAAAATCTTATTCTTACTACTCTAGTTCTAAAAAAAAAAAAGTCGGAATTAAACTAAAATAAAACAAATGTTTCACATGAGATGGATTCCAAATCTGCACTTATTACGAACTGAAAATTTTGGGGAATTGGAATAACATATATAAATAGGTAAGCAAATAGATTAAAAAAAAAAAAAAAAGCATTCTTTACAAGTTAGGCTTCGTTTATCCAATGGTATTTTACAGTAAACGTTAATGACCGATGTAAATGAGGAGTTACATTGATGGCTCTAGTAAATAAAAAAAACGGGTTTAATCTCTTTAAATAGGGAGCACCTGCTTGCTTTATTCCAAAGAAAGAAAATACAAATACAGAAAAATTACCACGTGCCGATTAATGTAACTATCATTAGGATTTCTATCACCTCCATTTGAAAATCGAGAGTGAAATTATAAAATAATTTCCAGATAAATTTGTAATTATTCGGTGCCAGCAAAGGTTACACACTTTGCTAATAAATAAAAGAAAGCAAGAATGAAAAGGATAATCCTGAAATAATCTTGTGAAGAATTTTTTCCTGACGCGTAAAATACGAGTTTGGAACTCGCAACATAATCTGCCAAGCTGTGTATAATCTCTCTGCTGATCCTTTTCGAAACGTCTGAGACATTCAATCATTTCTTGATCTTTCAGTAAATAACGGGCAGTGACATTAGCAGGAAATTTCCAACACGACTTTAATTAAATGAAAAAATAAATTTCCTTTCAAATTACAGTCAATCAAAACATCAAAGGTTTATCAAAATGGCAAAATTAAAATAACTATTATTTTCTTTACAGCCAGATATCTTGAAGGTATTTCTTCCAAGTTTATATATATATATATATATATATATATATATATATATATATATATAATATATATATATATGTATATATACATATATATATGTATATATATATATATGTGTGTATGATATTTACATATACTGTATATGCATATATATGTATATATGTATGTGTGTATGTGTATATATACATGTATATATATACATATATATATATTATATATATATGTATATAAATATATATGTGTGCATATATATACACACCTATGTATACATATACATAGATATATAATGTGTATATATATATATATATATATATATATATATATATATATATCATGTCCTTCTATGCCTTTTGACGCAAAGGGCCTCGGTTATATTTCACCAGTCGTCTCTACCTTGAGCTTTCAATTCAATACTTCTCCATTCATCATATCCTACTTCGCACTTCATAGTCCTCAGTCATGTAGGCCTGGGTCTTCCAACTCTTCTATTACAACAAGCTCTGTCTGCAGGGTGGGAACATATAATAATGTCTTCACCCTGCAGACAGAGCTTGTTGCAATACAACAAGCACTAAAGTTCTCTATTGAAAATGAGGAGGGACCAGTAGTCATTCATACTGATTCAAGATCCTCAATGCAAGCCCTACAACAGGACAAAAACAAAGAAAACAAGTCCCTGTTAGCTGATATTAAAACCCTCTCATATCAGCATACTGAAAGGAACCGACTAGTTACACTAAACTGGATCCCCAGTCACATCGGGATACCAGGGAATGAAAAGGCTGATGAGCTAGCCAAAAGCACCAGATACATTCATAATGTACAGGTGCCCATACAACCTGCACTGCAACAAATTAAAAGCAAAATAAACGACACAGCTCAAGGATAACCTAATTAAGGAACTACACATGACGATAGAGAATGGCTCTCCCTCTGCCACATGGTACAAATGGGCCACGGAGCTAGAACCTCCACCCATAGACAGATATACCCCAAGGAAACAGGCTGTATGTATACACAGACTCCGGCTGGGATACAAAGCAAACTGGGAAATCGTAGATAACATCCAGAGACCGTGTGAGCACTGTGATGTCACACCCCAACACGCCCTCATGCACTATTTACTAGAATGCAGAGAAACAGCACAGCTACGAGGTGATCTATTTGTAGACACCAACACACCACAGGCCGGGAAAGAGGCGGCCACACTGGCAAAGGCAATTGTCGAAAGCATAGACACACACTCGCAGTTGCTTTCAACACTACCTCCACCAAGGTAAAGACCTCATCTTTTCATTACACCATCTCATCCCCTCATTGTAAGGCCCTATTCACATCATCTTCTGTACCTTCTAAACTAATCTACCACTAAAAATCTCTCCGCAGGGACCTTAGGGAGTAAAGGGTTGGATAACCCCCCTCACCCCCTGCATCCTTTTTTCTACCTTTCAAAGGCCTTACATCCCCAATTTTCAAACTACCACTATCCGAGAAATGATGGCCCTCTCCTACTACCACCATCATCCTTACCCTGTCCACAACTTTCTCTACCACTAAAAACCTTCCAAATTTCCATTAATGTAATCACCTTTTAAATCTACAGATTACCTACGGGCCAACCAAGGGAAAGGCCCGTGCCAACAACAAGTGTTGGCTATAATACTCCAACAACAACAAACAACAACTAGTGCTTTGTGGAGGCCAGCTGAACGTTTGGTAAACTAATCTCTCCTGGGGAATGCGAAGAGCATGCACCATCTCCATCAACCCCTCATCATGATCTCATCCACATATAGCTCTCGAGTAATCTCTCCTATAGTTTCATTTCTAATCCTGTCCTGCCATTTACCTCCATATATATATATATATATATATATATATATATATATATATATATACATATACATAT
>NC_090730.1:137546490-137558990 GCF_036898095.1 Palaemon carinicauda
ACACATATATAAACAAACAGATATATATATATATATATATATATATATATATATATACATTTATATATATATCCATATATATATATGTATAGATATACATACATACATATATATATATATATATATATATACATTTATATATATATCCATATATATATATATATGTATATATATACATACATACATATATATATATATATATATATATATATATATATATATTTTACATATGTATATATATATATATATATATATATACATATCCTTTATATCAATATATACAGTATACACCCAATGTATATCCATTCATACGCAAATACATACACAAAAGTATGAAAATTCATGTAAATTATATAAATATATATATATATATATATATATATATATATACATATATATATATGTATATATATATATATATATATATATATATATATATATATATATATATATATATATATATATACGTGTGATAATCTTATCGCACGACCCCACTATTCCATTTTTTCTCGCCAAAACCACTTGAGCTAACGCGCAAAATTTTCTCGTGGAAGGAGACGGTAGTAAAGGATTGCAGGACCTCTGAAGAGAGGAAGTAATTCCCGAATGCAAAATCGATTTCTCTATATTTGAAAACAAGTAGACGAATACTATTATTGATAGAACAAAAATGTTACCTACTCCTTCGGTTCTATTACATAATTTCTCCAGGCTATTTATTAATACCTGAAATATTTATTATTTTGTGTAAGGAAAAATTTTTCATTTTTTATTTTCCCTATTTCTGTGAAAGGGTTTGCGTACCGCCATGATCAGCATGGCTGTACTAGCCAAGGCCACTCATATTAGGTTGGTTTGTTGTGAGCTATCAGAAAAAAAATATCCCACCATCACCACTCCGCAGTTGGCTACCGTGGTACTGAAAATTGGTCAAACCCCAAACATGGATTGAAATGTCTGAGGTCTTTGTCCTGCAGTGGACTAGAATCGGTTGCGTTTGTTGTTGTTGTTGTTGTTATTGTATGCATAAATGAATAAATACATGACTCACAAGTAAATGAATAAATAAGATTTACGGTAACGAGGTTATCTAGCGACCGTTTACGTGTGACAGCCAATAGAAAGTAACATTTCCACTTAGAGGAGCATTTGAACATTTAAAAAGGAAAGCCCTTCGAAACCCGCATCGCCGAGACCTTTATTTAAAGGTTTAAAGGCCGCTTATGAATGGCAGAGTCAAGGGACAGTGGCACTGCCCTATCAAGCAGGACAGTGCCCTAGCGACTGACCACATGTACACATGATCAGCGCCCAAGGCCCCTCTCCACCCAAGCTAGGAACAAGGAGAGTCAGGCAATGGCTGCCGATGATTCAGCAGATAGACCTATAGGCTCCCCCAAACACCCCATTCTTAGCTCACAAGGATATGAGGGTTGCAGCGACCAAAGGAAATAACGAGTTTGAGTGGCACTCGAACCCCAGTCTGGCAGTTACCAGGCAAGGACGCTACCACCAGGCCACCACAATCCGTTTCCCCTGGCCCATTGCAATCCGGTCAGAGGATTTACTCAGTTCGGTCAGGATTTCGGCATTAGCTGAAGTCCCATCAAAGTTAACAGTTATTGGACCACTAACGTTTCGGTGTCTTGAGCGCTAATAAAAAATAGATCACCTCAAGGCCCACTTGCGCTTAGATGTCAAGGTTCAATTCCCGGTGGAACTGTAATAAAAATGCAGAGAGAATTTACGCGCTCACAATATTTACACCAGAGCCATAAACAACTTTCCCTCCCTGATACTTTTTCAGCTATTAAACCTTGTGCTTCGCTCTCCGAAAGAAGGATGATAGTCTAGCGATACTCCATAAAAACATTGTTGATAAAATAAAATGTAGTAAAATGTAGTAAAATAAAGTGAAATAATTTAACCCAATAAAGTTCAGGAACATATTCCTACTCATGTGTCGCTTGCTAATGACTGATATTATATGGACGGTTATGCTGATCACTAACGTCGTGTATTTCAATATATGTCTTGGTATTTTGCTACTGTGATTTCTTCGTAAAGTAACCACGTTTTAGTAATAGTTTCCTTGATCTCTTTTTCTTTCAGATTTCATAGTCTTGTTCGCCTTATACCCCCCTCCCCTCCCAAATACACTTGACATAGAGATTCTTTCTGATGATTAAGAAACGCCAATCAGTATGTTTTTACCAAGTCACAATGGAAAATTTATAGCAAGTGAAAATTCTCAATTGGTGAGTCTTAAATTTGACTCTTGGGGACCCTACGTAATATACAAGTATAAAATGAGAGAGAGAGAGAGAGAGAGAGAGAGAGGAGAGAGAGAGAGAGAGAGAGAGAGAGAGAGAGAGAGAGAGAGAGAGAGAGAGAGAGAGAGAGAGTTATGACTGAATGTTGTAAAATGCATCACGAGATGTTTTAATCTAATTGCAATTGATTTCACAAATATTCTATTACCGTGTACATGCATCTAGCGTACCTATCCATTTTACTGGTTTTGTTGGGGAGAGAGAGAGAGAGAGAGAGAGAGAGAGAGAGAGAGAGAGAGAGAGATTCCTAAATGTAGGCATACAGAACAGATACAAACAGATACATCTCGCATAGCAAGTATATAATAATTACTTTATAAAGGAAACGACCTCGCATATGCAAAAATACTCCTTCAAAATTAATAAAAAAAATCACTTATGACCCGATGCCAGAAATACTACTTTCTCTTGATGCCCAGATGAAATCTGAAATATATTTCAACGCAAATACATACATACATATAACCTGCTACATGAGTACATACATGACTATCTCTCTCTCTCTCTCTCTCTCTCTCTCTCTCTCTCTCTCTCTCTCTCTCTCTCTCTCTCTCTCTCTCTCTGTATATATATATACATATATATTGCATATCTATGTATATATATACGTGTGTTTATATAAATATATATATATATATATATATATATATATATATATATATATATATATATATATATATTTAGTGTATGTATATATATATATATATATATATATATATATAAAAGCGTGCATATACTTATAAATTATCTCTCAGTTCATTTCATATATACATTCATTTATTTACAAACAGACAAATACCAACCATTTGTGGTCTTCATTAAATTTATCTCTCTCCTCTCTCTCTCTCTCTCTCTCTCTCTCTCTCTCTCTCTCTCTCTCTCTCTCATGCACAGAGTATTGTAAAATAAAAATTGACAGTACCTTTTCCCTGTCTAGTTTTTTAAGGACGGTAATGATGCCAGTGTCTTGGTCGATGTGGAAACAGTGTTCATTGTTGCCGTCACTTATGCTGTAACGCACCAAGCTGTTGATGCCTGCGTCCACGTCGCTTGCCGATATCTGGGAGAGAAAGACATCCATCATCATCATCATAATATTAATAATAATAATAATAATAATAATAATAATAATAATAATAATAATAACGGCAATACTAATAATAATAATAATAATAATAATAATAGCAATAATAATAATAATAATAATAATAATAACAATAATAATAATAATAATAATAATAATCATCATAATAATAATAATAATAATAATCAACATCATTATGAATAAGTACAATATCATAAAAAGGTAATTTCTCAAATGCTTGAAACAATGAAAAACATTAAAATTACGACATTCATAATAATAATAATAATAATAATAATAATAATAATAATAATAATAATAATAATAATAAAATGTAACAAATACAGTACCCTCAATAAACACAAAATCCCAAAAGGTAATTTGTCAAATAATTGAAATTAATATAAAACCTTCATTTACTTTTCATTTCCAATCAATAATTGAAACATACCTCACGCATGAGGATTATGAATATTTTAAATTCTCCAGTAACAATATAGCCAAAAGAATAAATGTTAATCTATAGTCCATTTCTTTTAGCGATGCATATTTGCACCGACTCGCGGCGGTGCCCTTTGAGCGCGGAAAAGTTTCCTGATCGCTGATTGGTTAGAATTATCTTGTCCAACCAATCAGCGATCCGGAAACTCTTCCGAGCTAAAAGGGCACCGCTGCGAGTCGGTGCAAATATGCATCGCTAAAAGAAATGGACTATAGTCACTAATATTAGGTCAGCTTTGAAATATTCAAAGAAAACACGTGTATTCATTTTACAACCTAACAAAAGAAATGCAACAACATAGCACGTAAAATAAGAAATACTATTAATTCAAGACAATAGATAATATTGGTAAGTCATTATTGATAACATAATTTATTACGGTTTTGCAATTCCGAAAAATTAACGAGTATAAAAGGGACCCCAGTAACTCTTCTTCCTCAAAATTTATTATTAATTAAAGGTGATCTTTTGCTGGCACATGGTTGCGTTCCTTGAACATAAAGTTTATACTCAGGTGAAAAATATCTTCTTTCAGTCTAAGGATAACATGATACTTATGACATACTTATCAATGAAAATATTAAACGGAAAATATAAAAGTATTGTAAAAATGTTTTAACATAAAAAAGTACTTTTCCCTCTATAATTTCAATCTATTAAAACAACGTTAGATACCAAGACGATGTTTATAACAAATAAAACAAATAATAAAAATAGTATTAATAAAAAGTCAATTTTTTTTTCTCACAGAAACCATTCGAGTGAAAAATCCCTCTGATACCCACCACGCCGGAAATCGAGGAGAAAAACCCTAACGTCAACGGAAGGTAGAAAAAAGGGCCACAAATAAAAAGGAGAGAGAGAGAGAGAGAGAGAGAGAGAGAGAGAGAGAGAGAGAGAGAGAGAGAGAGAGAGAGAGAGAGAGAGACGAAATATAGGCAACTAGCCAACAGCAATCACTCCCCTCTGATTAGTTGCTGTCAATCCGGGACGAAATGGAGGTTAGGAGGGAAGCGATGTAACCCTTTGATATCGATGACACATAATCCATAAAAATTATTTTATATAGGTCGTTGGGACGGTCTTTATTATCATTGTAGGGCGGTTTCTTCCCTCGATTATCTAACTCAATAGTATTGATGATTCTGTCATTATACCTACTAAATATAAGGTTTATATTTGGGGCGGGATTCTTTGGAATTGGTTATATAAGCCTGTCGTGCTAACTGGTATCATGTTAACTTTTCTAGATTTGAAGATAGCTGATTTGCATTTCAGTTTTAAATCTTTTAAAACTAATTTGGAGAATATATGTTTTCTTTCAATTCTTTTAATGAAAAAAAAAATCAATTAGGCGTTAATTGTTCTTGATAAAGTCTCTACCTACTAAGTAGTTATTTTCTTATAAAATAATGAACATTTACAGGTAGCAGTAACTGTGACACCTCTACTCTACCTGAATGACACTGGCGCCTTGCAGGGAATCCTCCCTGACGGTGGCCGTGTAGGAGGGAAGGGTGAAGATAGGGGCGTTATCGTTGATGTCCGTGAGCGTGAGGTTGACGAGGGCCGTGGATGACAGTGGCGGGGTACCTCCATCAGTTGCGATGACAGTAGCTACAACTTGATGGACGCGTTCGTAATCGAGGGGCGCCCCGACACTTATCACACCTTATTAAATAGAAAAGAAAATTAATGGTAATATCTATAGATTCATGGGGGATTTGGGTTGGCATACATAGGCTACCCACCGCTACCATGACCTTGCTTCACAATCTTAGAGATACTTATGGTACTCGTAGTATTATCTTTAATCAAACCAATGTTACCATAGGTTATACATTAAAAAAGGAAGGGGCAAAATAGCTTATGTAATGCCATCTTTCGCATAGGGGATTTGGGTTGGCATACATAGGCTGCCATGATCTTAAACCAATGTAAGTATAGGCTATACACTAAAAAAAGACAGGGCAAAATATCTTATGCAATGCAATCTTTCGCACAGATGATTTGGGTTGGCATACATAGGCTGCCATGATCTTAAACCAATGTAAGTATAGGCTATACACTAAAATAGGACAGGGCAAAATATCTTATGCAATGCAATTTTTCGCACAGGGGATTTGGGTTGGCATACATAGGCTGCCATTACCTTGCTTCACAATCCTATAGAGCTACTTGTGGTACTCGTAGTATTATCTTTAATCAAACCAATGTAAGTATAGGCTACACAGTAAAAAAGGACAGGGCAAAATAGCTTATGTAATGCAATCTTTCACATAGCAGATTTGGTTTGGCATACATAGGCTGCCATGATCTTGCTTCACAATCTTAGAGCTACTTATGGTACTCGCAGTATCATCTGCAATTAGCCCCAGATATGTATAGGCTATACATTAAAAAGAGAACAGGCTAAAATAACTTATCCAATGCAACCTTTCGCTGACAGCAGTAAAATATTTAACTGGCAGGTCAAGTAAAAATTTAACGAAAACTAAAATGCTCTTGACTGTAATTTAAATTTTGTAATTTGTCTGGGCCAAAATAGTTTACAATTTCCTGCCATGTATACTAATATCTGAACGAAATTTACAGCTATCGTTTTCACAAAGGGTGAATATCTCTTCCTAAAACTGGGAGCGTTCTAACAGTTCCTCTTTAGAAAATGCATAAATTTAACACATTTTTGCATTTCAAAAAACAAGTTCAGCAATACGTTTTTAATTGCAATGCAGCAATGTAAATTGTAATGAGCCCTTTCATTTGGCTCAAAACTTCCAGTTTAATACCGCCTGTACATTTTAAAAGCCCAAAACATCACTTTCCCATTTCTCTCTCTCTCTCTCTCTCTCTCTCTCTCTCTCTCTCTCTCTCTCTCTCTCTCTCTCTCTCTCTCTCTCTCATACAACACGAGACACATCAAACAGAAAATATTCCCAACGAGTAATATTTCAAGAAGTTGCACTTCTCCCTAAAATGTCTTTATCATTTACCTGTCTTGGGATGGATGGCCAGATACTTCTCCTTTGTCGTGTGGTGAATGGAATAAGTGATATCCGCATTGATACCGATGTCTCTTGAAGTGGCCATCACCCGCAATACTTCAGTGCCAACTTCTAAGTTTTCAGCCACCGTCGTCTCCAACAACTTCCGAACGAATTCGGGAGCGTTGTCGTTCACATCTACATGAAAGAAAATCGATTTAGGGTTCAACACGGATGGAAAAGTCTGCGTTTCAATTTATGGAGCAAATACATTAACATGAAAAAAGAAAATATACCATCATAGCGATATATGAAAAACATATTCTGTAACACGTTCATCAGGTTATCACTTAATCATATTAAATAGATTATGGAATCATTCAGGCATATGGCCTACTAACCATCATAGAAAAAGAGTTTCCCATTGCTTTGATAACGGGCGAGACAAAATTTGCTTTAAACTTGTGTAATTTGAATCTTCCAGTCTGCCTTAAACTAAGGAACGCCCAAGAGATTCTCCAATGAAAATAAAATCCTCTTAATCACAAAATGTTGTTGTCCTTAACAAATATGAACACCGTTATAGACTACGCCGGGAAAAAATACTTGCACTATCACATAATGAAATATACCCCTTATTCATTTCATGCTATCTACTATAATCCTAATTATCGTTTGTCATGCAAAATGGTAAAAGCAATTGCAATACGAAACCTTGCAGCCTAAATTATAACAGCTAATAAGGAACTGTGGCATTTTAAATGGTGCTAATGTTTTTTTTTCTTCCCTATTACTACTATGACAAATGAATGCACAGTAACAATAAGCCCAGAAAGGAAATTTAATCCACTTACCAGTCACAGTAACCGTGAGGACAGTGGTCGATGACAAAGGAGGGACTCCCATGTCGATTGCCTGAACTGTCAGGCTATAAGAATCCTTGGTCTCACGGTCTAATGGCCTGGCAAGACTGATCACGCCCTCAGTCTCGTCAATACTGAAGTGCCCATCGGCGGAATCAACGAACCTATATCGAATTCGACGGCTGATACCTAAGGGGAGGGGAACAATCATATGAAAAAGCAGGTCTGAATATACTGTAATGTAATCGTGTCATGACAAAGACAGCCAACATCATGGACAAGAGGTCATAATTGCTAACTCTGTTTAAGATTTGATAAAACTCAATTATATTTTTCCAGCATAAAGCCAAGAGCAAGATGAATACTGCTCACTTACGTCCTGGTTAGGTATGAAACAATTACTGATGCCAGTTAACCTCAAATACGAGGTTATCATTGCTCAAACACATTTGTCTGATTTAGTCAGAAACTGATATTACTCATTTGAAAAGGTCAACAAAAATTAAGATACGGTTATTGTAGCTCTCAAAAGGCAAAGTCTGGTATAAGTCATTTGAAAAAGGAAAAGAAATAAAGAAAAATTTGCAGCATTGCTAGCCCAGGTAAGGGTCTGATACGAGGTATTTGAAAATGTCAGCACAAATGACAAAAAATGTCACAATAGCTTCTCAAGGTCAAGGTCTGAATCGATTAAAAAGGGGGAAAAATACCCCCTTGCTAACATTGGTCAGGATTTGATATCATCTGGAAGGATCGGCAAAAATGAAGAAAAAAAAGTCATTACCGTTCACCATACTCAAGGTCTGATATGACTCGATAAAAAAGCAAGCATTGCTTACCAAGGTCGAGATTTGCTATGAATAATTTGAAAAGGTCATCAGAGAAAGAATAGAGAAAAAGGTCTAAAGTTCAGGTGGAAAGATAAATCATTGAATGACATGAAGAAAAGGGTCTAAGAGAACAAAATGTACAGGGCAGAGGAATATGGAGAAAGCTCTAGAGAAAAAGCGACCCCATATACAAATGGGAAAAGCTGAAGGAAAAGGAGAAGACGAAGAGAGCAAAAGGTCAATATTACTCACCCAGGTCAGGATCAGAAGCGTACATCTTCAACAGCACCGTGTTCACGGGGGCATCCTCGGGCACCGTTGCGGAGGTTGCCTCATCAGACTCCGAGGCGAATGAGGGCGGGTTGTCGTTGATGTCGCTTACATCCACCTCTACCTCCACTTCACATTCCCACTCGGGATGCTCCCAGTCCTCCACCAGGACCTGCAGAAGGAAAATAAGAAATTGTGGGTTAGGAAAATAGTGCCTTTTTTCATACTTGTGAATAATAATGACAACAGCAACAACAACAATCATAACTAGAGCGGCATTTAGTAGAAAACATGCCTTCAACACACCAAGTAGTCTTGTATTTCGATGTATTTTCTTCAAAATCTAACGGATTTGCCCTTGGAACGTGCCGCAGTTATCAACCAAGTTTCGTTGAAATTGGTTCAGTGGTTTTTGCGTAATGTCGTTCACAAACAAATGAATAAAATGAAAAAATATTGTCCATTGCGATCTCTCTCAAAGTAATGTTGCGTACTTGTACTTCAATGTACTTTATCCAAAATGTTACATTCATATACTCCTCATTATCACAGGTTGTACACAGGTGTTCTAATAGCAGATACAATTTGCTTCTCTGTCTTTCCTACTAAGTTGGGTCAAAATCGGTACAATAGTTCTTGTGTAAAGTTACTCACGAACTAACAAACAAATAAACAAACTAAAAAACAGACAGGGGTGAATACTGCCCTTCGCAAAATCTTTGATTCTGGCGAAGGCAATAATAATAATAATAATAATAATAATATGTCTGTGTATTTTCAATTAATAAGAACAATAATCAAAGAAAGTCACAAAAACCAATGAAGGAGAGAACAACCAAGAATATTTCAGAGATAAAAACGCAGGACAAGGCTGCACCATGACACAGTGGAAAGTTCAAATTGTATACAAACCGCAGGTGCACCTACGCCTGAGAGTACCAGTACCTACCCGACAGGGTACCGTCCATGAGAACAATGGACCAAATGCAACAGTTGAGTTGGCTGATGGGTGGCCATTGTTTACCTTTTTATCTGTACCGGCACATTTCCTGAGGCACATTTACATTCAAACACACACTCATTGAATGCTCTAAAAATATCCTTAATGCCTTCCCATCTCAGCATTATTTGCATGTATTTAGGAAAATAAAAGCATATATATATATATATATATATATATATATATATATATATATATATATATATATATACTGTATATAGTGTGTGTGTGTATCATCATCATCATCTCTTCCTACGCCTATTGACGCAAAGGGCCTCGGTTAGATTTCACCAGTTATCTGTATCTTGAGCATTTAATTATATACTTCTTCATTCATCATCTCCTACTTCACGCTTCATACTCTTCAGCCAGGCAGGCATGGGTCTTCCAACTATTCTAGTGCCTCGTGGAGTCCAGTTAAACGTTTGGTAAATTATCCCTCTTGGGGAGTGCTAAGAGCACGCTCAAACCATCTCCATCTATCTCTCATCATGATCTCATCGACATATGGCACTCAGTAGTCTCTCTTGTTTCAACTATAATCCTATCCTGCCATTCAACTCCCACTATTCTTCTGAAGGCTTTGTTTTCAAATTTACAAAATCTGCTGATATATAGCCTGATTTTTATAAGCAATTTCTGGCGATTTGATTTCCAAATTTTACTTAACCTAGCCATTATCTGATTTGATTTATCAAGCTTTTATTAAAGTCCAATTCTAAACACCCTTTATTAAAGATCACAGTTCCTAAATACTTGAAGAATTCGGCCTCATTAATCCTTTCATCTTCCAATGATACTTCATCTGCCATTGTATATTCCGTTCTCATTTATCTTGAGCCTAACCTCCTGTGATATTTCATGCATTCTGGTCAGCAAGCATTGCAAATCCTGTGTTATTCTGCTAATAAGTACAGTGTCATCAGCATACTCTAGGTCATCTAATTTCCTATTACCAACCCAGTCCAATGCTTCTCCACCATCTACAACTGTTCTACGCATTACAAAATCCATGAGAAGGATAAACAACATAGGTGAAAACACATTCCCTTGTAGTACTCCACTGTTCATAAGAAATTTATTTGACAGAACCCCTCTAACATTATCTTTGTACTTGCTATGCTTATGAACAGACTTAATTAAATTTACATATTTAAGAGGATTTCCATAATAATGCAGGACTCTCCACAAAGTTGGCCGATGAACTCTATCAAAGGCTTTTTCATAGTCCACAAATGCCATCAAAAGTGTTTTTTTTATATTATAGGCATTGTTACACTGTACAACATCTCTCAATATGAAAATTTGGTCAGTACAGCTTCTACCTTTTCTAAATCCTGCTTGTTCATCTCTCAGCTTTTCATAAACCTTTCTCTCTGATCTTTAGAATAAGCATACTACATATTTTCATGACAACTGACGTAAGCATGATGCCTTTGTAATTATTGCAATCAGTCAAGTCTCCTATTTTGCCATTTTCAACAAAACTACTAGCTCCCATTCATCAGCTTTTGCCTTTTCCCATTCTACAAAAGAATTTTGTTAAGTATTCTGGGGGTCACTAAATTTTCAACCAGTATCATCTCAGCACTTATTCCATCTTAACCAGGGGCTTTCCATCTACGGAGCTTTTTAATGATAGAGGTGTGTCTACATTATATATATATATATATATATATATATTATATTCTTTATTCACTCGGCATAAACAAAAAATAAACCCCAATTACACTGACGTTTACATATACTGTACATACATATACCAATACACATACGGCATACTACAGATTCAGCTCTTTCAGTCTTTCCCGCACAAAGGCTTTCCCCTTTTTTTCTACCTGTCCATATACATTCATTTTGTTCTATTTGGTTACGCCCACCACTCTCCCACTTTACAAGGTTAAGAATAGTAAGTGGGTTGGGAGAGCATTGCATTACAGTGCATCAGTGGTAGTTCTCAGGCGATGTTCGAGGTCTCTCTTGTCTACTACTAGCGTTATACATATATCGTCCCAGTCTCTTTTTAGTTCTTATTACAGATCTCTCACATGTTTGATCGGTCTGTCGTGCTAGTTCTCACATTTCCTTCGTATTCTCTTACGAATTCACGATAAATACATGGTATTGGTCTCTCTCATTCCAGTCGTTGTCTCTTTTACAATTTCCTTCGCAGTATATTTGAGGTCTCCCTACCTCTTTCTTTCTATAATTTATAGTTCTCTCAAGTACACTCATGATCACTGTACCACCGTTTCTAGTTCTATTAAGACCATTCATGAATTTTGTCTTTTATTCTAGTTCTTTCACGGTGAATTCATAACCCCCCCCCTCTCTCTCTCTCTCTCTCTCTCTCTCTCTCTCTCTCTCTCTCTCTCTCTCTCTCTCTCTCTCTCTCTCATGGTCTCTGCATCTCTGGTTCTCGCGTGAATAAAAAGAAATTGAGATATTGTCGAGGCTTCCTAACATTCACCAAATTAAATTCCAGTAAGCTCAGGTGAATGGAAAACTGGAAGATTACGAAGTTAAACTTGCCTCCGTAGAGCGACAGAACGACAGTGGAGGCGTAAAGAAAGGAATATTACTCTTCTAATTAAACTAATCATAATAAGTTCAGAAAAGATAAATAGCACGTGA
>NC_090730.1:137566490-137588990 GCF_036898095.1 Palaemon carinicauda
GCGGTTCAATCTCTATGGAGATTGATGTACAAAGTCAGAGAGGGAATTAGAGATGTAGGCGCAAAACTGCCATTAAAGCATGAGCTGTAACTGAGGAGTGGAATGCACGGTGTATGCAGATATTAAGAGTAGTGATTGGGAATAGTGAAAAGAAAATGCAAAAACTAGTGAAAGAGTTTGCATGAGGAGAAAGATGGTAGAAAATAGGAACCTGTGTAAGGCTATAAAGGAAAATAGAAACCTGGAAATGTGTGTAATTGGTGTTAATATGGATGGAAGAGGAATGGAAAAAAGATTCCTAGAAGTTCTTTAATATAAACATAATGCATGATGGCTGGGTGAGAGAATGAAACTTGGGTATCTGCGGATTTTAAGGTTACAATGTATGAAGGTATTATTAGGAAAATTGCTTGGTGGAATAACATTTACAGTATATTTCGAATGTCAAGGAAAGACAAAGAGAGTCGAACAGTTCAGACGAGTTGTTTTCAGAATGTACAGGGCTTCAAAAGAACTGAAAGGTGAGAAATGTTGAGGTATGGAATTTAGAAAAAGTTTGAGAAAGGTCAGCATAGATAAAAACCGTGACCAGTGTGTTTAACTGATTCGGGCCTGTAAAAATAATGGATGAAATTTGGTTTGAAAAAATATTGTACAATCCGCAATATCTGGAGAAAAAGGGACAGGACACAGAGGTGAACAAATAGGATGATAGATATATTGGACAGAAAGGACCTTTAATAATTTTTAATACTAATAACTCACAATTTACACAAAAGTCACTTATGATACTTTGGTAAGTAATACATTGATGGTTTTAAAGGTCGTTATTTTTGCTTTTAGCTTCGTGATTTTTTATAAGCCAGTAATAAACCTCCTATATTCTGAATCAAAATATCACAGGAAGAGCATCATAGAATGAAAAATATATCCAATGTCAGTCAAAGAATTAAAACATTGCTTATCACAGCCATACCTCTAAGACATAGGTATGTCTTATCGAGAAAGGATTCAAACATAATTCACCAATTAAAGTTGAACCTTGCAGTGACTATTCTCTGCTCTTTAAAAATCTCCCTTAGAGTGGAAAGGATTTAATGGTATGCTTAAAAATATAATTGCAATCAAGCACACATACATACATACAGTATATAAATGAACACACACATACACACACACACACACACACACACACATATATATATATATATATATATGTATGTATGTATGAATATATATACATATACATACATACATATAATATATATATATATATATATATATATATATATATATATATATATATATATATATATAATAGAACATCTGGACTGGTTTTTAACCGAACCCACCTAGTTACTGGTTACACTACCCACGAAGGCACTGGCATGTTTTCGCAAATACAGGAGGCATATTTTTCAGATATTTTGTTCCATAAATGTTCGTGTGCGTGTTTGTACCTTCACTTTACCATATACTGCAAATTTTTAAATTGAAGATGTAAGAGACGAAACTAGTCAGGATTCACACATTATTTCAATTTTCATTGTGGTTTTTTGCCTCTGAACATCACAAGTTCCTGTGAGTTTTACCCATATATATATATATATATATATATATATATATATATATATATATATATATACAAACATATATATATATATATATATATATATATATATATATATATATATATATATATTGTATATGTGAATTGTAAAGTGTTATGTTTGTGTTTCTCAACAGGCAATTCTAAGATCAAGCCACTCTCAACAATAATAGCGAGACATAGCAATAGCCTTGAAGTTCTACAGACAACTCACAGTCAAATGCATAATTCACTGTTTAGCCAATAAAAGCACAATGGATTTTGAAAGAAAGTCTTCATGTAATTTACCACTGATTTTATCGCTACTATTCTATATCTCAACAAATTTGATTTCTTGCCAAGCTGTGTCTAGAGAACTAACGGAATGGTATTGCAGGTGATAAAAAGGCAAATCTAAGTGACAAAAGATAACAAAGAAAGGCTGGTGGGTATTCCTGGAGTGAATGAGAATGGCGAGTCTTGGGGAAATATGTAGGGGAAAGGGTTTGAACTCTAGGATTTTGTGGCTCTAGATTATGATTTCTAAATTATATGCATACAGTTGTGTGAACACTTTCAAGCTTATAGTAAGGATAAATAGCTACATGGGGTTTTCTAGGACTAAAAAAGAAATATAATAAAATTTATAGGGTAGAGATTATGCATGATACAGAAGGTAGTTTGTTAAGGGTGTATGACTCACTACTATTTAATATATTTCTAAATGGAACGATCTAAAGATTTGATTAAGCGACAGACGTAACAGCGGAGAATTTAGAAAAAGGAAAGTTTTAAGGAGTTTATAATTGTTCATGTCTTCATACCAAATGGTGTTAATTGGGAATCCTGAAAAGATAACGGGCTAACGGTAGCAGAGGGTAATATTTGTAAAAAATTAGACAGTCGAAAGTGAATTTCAGAAGAGTATGGTATGGCGGTAAATTGAAAGAAGAGATATGAGTTATAAATGTTGAAATGAATGATGGAAGGACGGAACTCTATATTTGCGTAAGTATTTGGGAGTGGGTGTGGTAACCATTAGTAGGAAGAGACAAGAAGGAAATAGAACTCACAAAATAAGTGAAGTAAAAAGGAAAGAAGAGTGTATGCAAATGATTTAAAGACAAGACTCTTTATAGAAACCAAAAGTATTAATATATATATATATATATATATATATATATATATATATATATATATATATATATATATATATATATATATGGAAGTGAAATTGCAACTAAACTCAGATGAATGAAAAGTGGTTGGAGTTTATTTCAAGTTAACTGCTTGCACTGAGGGTATGAATGCCTGAAAGAATGAAAAACGTGCTATAAAAAATTAATGCATGGAAAAGGTAAAACAAATTATCTCGAGATGACTTGGCCATGTACAGAAAATTGGTGTAAGATAAGAAAGTATAGGAATACAGAATGATGGGAGATAAAAAAAGTGCTATGTCGACATGTCACACGATGTTATGCAACGGAAGCGAGAGAGTATAAGCAAAACAGGTGAGTGGCGCAGTGTGTGAAGGATGCCTTGCGTCACTGCTGATTGCACTTCCGAGAAAGTTATGTGAGGCAGGTAATGTTGTGACAGTATTCGCAATCCTTGCATCATCTTTAATTCCCAAGTTAAAGGATAAAGGCAATTTCGACAAATAATTCATCTCGGATGTCAACCAATATTGCGACTTAATGTTGATACACGTATACACACGCACACGCACACACACATATATAAATATATATACATATATATATATATGTGTGTGTGTGTGTGTGTGTGTGTGTGTACAGTATATACTGTATATGTAAATGTAAAACCAATTTTTCCTTAAATGATATAACATTCACTGCTACATTCAGTGAATGATGATTGCACAGTAAGAGATAAGTTGCATGTGGTTACAGAAAGAGAGATGGATAAAAGCAAATATTCTAAAACACATTACAAGTGTCTGGTAGACGAGTTATATAAGGACAGACAGTGAGACACTGGTTGCAAAACGCACTAGTATATTCTGGTTACAACTCCGTTCGGTGATGTGGCAAGGGAGAAAGATTGAAGCCGTAAATGAGAGAGAGAGAGAGAGAGAGAGAGAGAGAGAGAGAGAGAGAGAGAGAGAGAGAGAGAGAGAGAGGTCAAGCTTGGATCAATACTAATCAAACAGACAGCAAGAGGAACGATCAACAGTTAGGGTGCCCTTTGATGACATATCCCTATTCCACCATTCTCGTCTTTCCACTATGCCTTCTCCTTCTGCGTCTTCTTCCTCCTCCTCCTCCTCCTGCTCTTCTTCTTCCTCCTTCTCCTCATCCTGCTCTCCTTCTTCTTACTCCTACTCCTACTCCACCTCCATCTCCTCCTCCTGTCCCCCCGCCCCTCCTTCACTCACTCATCAGAGTCAACTCCAGGCAACCTGTTGCGGGACGAGGCATCGCCAATTTCATTTCACCCTGATTGCAACTAACCTCTTCATTACAATGGCCACAGCCGTTTCATTGGTTTACTGCCACTAAACCAAAGACTGATATTTCAAGTAAATCAAACCAGTATTAAGACAATATCAATTACCCACATTCTTAAATTTGAGGTATTCCTTCCGAATTTCCTATACATACATACAAAAAAAAAAAAAAAAAAAAAAAAAAAGGGTCATGCCATATCACCAATCCTAAAGGGTGATGAATAATTATTATTGATCTTCATTTCCTTCAATAAGAATATTATCCCTGAATGCTAAAAATAAAGGTTGAACCATGTAAAGAAAAAAAAAAAGTCTAAGACTCTAGAACACAATTACCCCAATTAGTAAAATTAGTAGTAAGCTTGCCAACCAGGTATCAAAAAAAAAAAAGAAAAAAAAAATCATCAATTTATTTGAAGCATAATTTCAACCTTCTTCCACCAGTCCCCAACCGCCAGGGGCAACTCCATTCTCAAAAGTTAATTCGGATATTAACCCCATTACGATGAAGTTGATAGTTTTAGGAACAAGGACTCCCACAACGTCTAATTAATGCAAGATATAATAATAAAAATATACATATATATTTATATACATATATATATATATATATATATATATATATATATATATATATACTATCATAATCGTTCACTTATTATCAGGCGTTGAGAGTGTATATATATATATATATATATATATATATATATATATATATATATATATATATGTGTGTGTGTGTATATACTGTATATACATATATATGTATATATATATATGTATATATGTATATATATGTGTATATATACATATATATGTATATATATATATATATATATATATATATACAGTATATATATATATATATATATATATATATATATACACATAAAAAATATCCTAACAAAGGTGGGTTTACGTGAAGAGACACCACTAAAGCTTTATAAGAAAACCCTTCTTCTCAACATTTTCTTTTTCTTTTTTAATTCAATTTCATCATCTTCACTTCATTTACATTACGCAATGCTGGTTCAACCCGCTTTAAAAACTTACATCAGAGACTTCCATAGACAATTTAAGTCGCATGCAAATGTTTTGCACATAGCCTGCTGCCTTTCTTGCTTCACCTATTCTCTGCCTTGCCATTTTTTCTGATCCCAACGCTAACTCTCAAATATGTAAACGATGGTACTCGTGCTTTTCTAAAAACAGATAACTTGTTTGCTTCGGGAACGGACGTAGTCAGAGATTTATATACTTCACAGTACTTGGTTGTAATAACTAAAGGCCATGAAAAGAAGGATGGCAAGGGCTTAGAATTGTAAGGAGAGAGAGAGAGAGAGAGAGAGAGAGAGAGAGAGAGAGAGAGAGAGAGAGAGAGAGAGAGAGAGAACGTTGTATGTCTCAGGCATTGGACTCAAAATACAAGACGAGAACTGGTAAGGCAAATTTTTTAGTCAGCGTTATTAGTTTTACATACTTTCCCTTCTTCCTGTGCCAATTTTCTTAGTTTAAAACATTGACATCTATAATATTCCTTTCTTGTCTGGCCACAGTTTACTGGCTAACCATGTTAATCAATCAGCATTGTATTTTATGGTAGATCTGCAACCGACTTCTTCATACATGTTATAATACTAATTCACCAATTGTTTAATCTATAGAAAAGACTCGCCGACTCAAAGATGAGCTTATCAAAGCAGATCTCTAAATTTGTGCGGAAATAAGGTGTTAATCAATGCTTGAGTCGAAAGTTTCCCCGGCATTATAGACACAAAAATAAATGTAATCCTATTGAAAAGGGATTGGTAGTTTTTGGATATAATATGCATATACTAAACTAAAACATGCTATTAGCCACTTTTCATACCAACTATGAATGCGACTATTAGTACTAAACTTAATATAGCATCAATAACCATTTAGTTTATTAGATAATGTCCTCAAGATTATAAATTATCATAAAATACAAAATGCATTCACGATACTTCGTGCATTCTTAACTTATGCTTCCCTTGAACGGGTGTTCATATAACTTTCGATTAGATACTTAAATGACTTGACCAGCACACAACCCTGCGAATGATCTTTTATTACCTTGCTAATTAAGGGAATTGCGATGCGCTTGATATGCAAAAAGGAAAATATCTATTCACAAAAATATACTTCAATACTGTCTGGTCATATCCTACTGATCAAGAGCAGATGACGACAAAACTCCTACATTCTAATTCAACATCTTATCTAACTCAAGCAGAATTTCTACCAAAGTGATTGACTCTCTCTCTCTCTCTCTCTCTCTCTCTCTCTCTCTCTCTCTCTCTCTCTCTCTAATAATTTTCTCTAATCTGCTATGTGGAGCCATGTCAAAGAGAATGAACTTAAGCCTAGGTGTATAAGCATGAAACAGCTTCACCTTCTACCGATTGGCTTCATTTAGAGTTATGCCGGTATACTGTAGATTTATATCACAAGAAATTTGCACAAGTAACCAATAATCACAAGAAAGGGTTAGAAGAGTAAAAAGGAGGTGTATTCCCCTTAAGAGTAAGATACAACGCCTAAATTAGATTTGGTGACTAAGGACATTCTCCATATTCCAAGAAAATTTCGAGAATTAACAATACTTTAATAGCATAGGACTCTTACATTGTCAAACGTCGAACTACCACAAGGATTAGCCCTAAAATTCTGATTTTCCAGCTCACGAATTTGAAAATATTTCTACGATTTTCATATGAAGTCTACTTCAAGTCGCATTTAGACAGGTCTATATTAAAGAATAATACCTTGTTGGTCTAGGCCTATGCAAGCTAATTTATGTCGTTGCAACCTCGTATTTCGTGAACAATTAAATCTTGGTCTATGTTTGCCCCCAGTTTTAAATAATTTCATATATTTACTTATATATCACTTTCTTTTTTATTAGAGATAGATGTTACGGAAAAGGTTATGCATTAGTCAAACCCAGACGTGAGGGAAACCAAAGAAGGAAGATAGAAAGAGTGGAAGGAAAAACAGACCTGGCCATTTAATATTCCGAAAGTTACTGAAATGAAATTGGTGCAACATATCCTTTATTCAAACGACTTAGTCCATGTGCAATACGTATTGCACCATTTATTGTAAAATGAAAACAAATTTAAGTCAACCGATTACGAATATGACATACAGATATATGAAGATACAAATATTTAAAATAAGATCCAACGGATATTGATTGAAGATTCGAAGAATTACAACTTTCTCGTCTACCTAAAACCGAAGGCGACCAATATTTCAAGTTTTACTAAGAAATTAGATATCAAAAAGTTACAATAAAGATCAGGAATTTCATCTTCGCTTTTTCCCATTGTTTCATTAAAAAAGAAATCTTAAAATACACTAATCTAGCTAAGGTAAAGTTCTTGGAAAATGGGCGAAACCTATTTGACCTGTCATTCCCATGGCTCTATTTCAACAAAGCCCGAAAAATTATAAAGGAAAAGAAACGTTTGTTTGTTCTACAATGAAAAAAACACACACACACACACAGGGCGGCATTTACAGTCAATCAATGGCTAGATGTCTCGCCCTGCCTTCCTAGAGTGAAATCATACATCTGGAGCGATCCGAAATGGCTATTCCCAATAATTGGTTTAGTTAGGAACATGGAATTCTCCTTCTAGTAATCACGTCACTGTGCTACAATTACCTCCAATTGGTCCTTTCCAGTAAAGCTGCATTATCAGTTAATTACGAGCATAATGCTCTTTCATATCGGCACACACGCATTCATACATTTTTTTTCTCTCTATATATATAATATATATGTGTGTGTGTACTGTACACACAAACACACACATTAATATTATTATTATTATTATTATTATTATTACCAGCTAAGCTACAACCCTAAATGGAAAAGCAGGATGCTATAAGACCAAGGGCTCCATCAAAGAAAATTAGCCCAGTGAGGAAAGGAAATAAGAAAATAAATAAACTACAAGAGAAGTAATGAACAATCAAATTAAAATATTCCATGATCAATAACAACAAGGAAATATTTTTAAATTTTTCATATACAGTATAAATTAGAAGGAAAAAAACAAGACTTAGAGAAATGATATAAAATAGTGTGCCTGAGTATACCCCCAAGCAAGAGAACCCTACCCCAAGACAGTGAAAGACCATGGTACAGAGGCTATGGCACTATTCAAGATCAGAGAACAATTATTTGCTTTTGGAATGTCCTTCTCCCAGATGAGTTGCTTACCATAGCCAAAGAGTCTCTTCTTCCCTTACCAAGAAGAGAGAAGTCACTGTACAACTAAGCTACAGGGCAGTAGTTAACCCGTTGAGCGAAGACGAATTGTTTGGTAATCTCAGTGTTTTCAGGTCATCTTTTATGAGGACAGGAGAATGTGCAAAGAATAAGTCAGATTATTTGGTGTATGTGTGGGCGAAGGAAAACGGAGCCGTAACCAGAGAGAGAGAGAGAGAGAGAGAGAGAGAGAGAGATCCAATGTAGTTCTGGCTGTCAAGTCTAAAGATCCAATAACTCTCTAGCGGTAGTATCTCCACGGGTAGCTGGGGCTCTGGCCAACCACCCTCCTCCTCTCTCTCTCTCTCTCTCTCTCTCTCTCTCTCTCTTTGTATATATACTGTATATACACACACACACACACATATATATATATATATATATATATATATACTGTATATATATATATATATATATATATATATATATATATATATATATATATATATATATATATTCTAACGCAATGAAGCTCAAGCTTAATATTTTTCCTTTAGAAACGCTTTGCCATGGATGGTTGTCCTAAAAGAAGAAGAGTAAACGCTTAAATAACGTTAATAGGAGTCGTTTGCTTTAGACTTTTAGGGACATCGTCTGTTGTTACCATGGATGCGTCGTCTGCTATTGTTCCCCCCCCCCCCCCTTTTTACTCCCGTTTTTTCTTCGTAGAAAACGGGATTCGCATGCAGATGTTTCTCCCGCTTGTGTTATGTAACGTTTGTAGTGTCGAATACCAAATAGTTCGCAAGGATTCATCCTTCATAAACAGTGAAATACGAGTTCTCACGCTTTTTAGATTTTTACCACATCATAAGTTCTGCTTATCATAGTTATTACATTAATTATAAAAATTATATCGACCAAGAAAGATTTCTTTCCAAGATTTGGCCACTACATACAATAGCTTTCCATGACTAGACATGATTACAGTAGTGCTGAATGGTTCACGGGTGAAACTTGTTGTGTCTAAGGTCCTATAAAGTGACTCTTTATATAAATGCCTTTATACATTCTTATTTGACGAGGCTTGTTAGTAGCAAGCAAAGATTTACAGTTGAATCAAATTACTGACATATAAACACGCATACACAAGCAAACACAAACACGCATATATATATATATATATATATATATATATATATATATATATATATATATATATATATATATATATATATATATATATATATACAGTATATATATATATATATATATATATATATATATATATATGTGTGTGTGTGTGTGTGTGTGTGTGTTGTGTGCGCGTGGTGCGTGTGTGTGCGCGCTTGTATATGCGTGTCTGGATGTACAGTTAGAATCAAAAGAACGCCGACACTCAGGGGGAATCTTTCGTCAGATGTCTCTAGTGTTCCCATGACAAAACAGACAACGAGTTGCTCCTCTTACTACTGCTACGAAATGGGCGGAGCCTTCTCCAACCTTGGTGAATCAAAGACAGTAAACGGCTGTCTTTGTTAGCGGAAGCATTGAAATGTTACAAATCGAGTTGCTATATTTCATTCTCAGTTATCATTTGACGTTTCATATATCCACTACAAATACTGAATACACAAACACACACACATAAATTATATATATATATATATATATATATATATATATATATACACATATACAGTATACACACACACACACACACACACACATATATATATATATATATATATATATATATATATATATATATATATATACACATATACAGTATACACACACACACATATATATATATATATATATATATATATATATATATATATATGAACCCACAAAATCATGTAGAAAATATTGGAGTGTCGTAGCTAAACAATTCCTTCCGTTAACAGCTAAATTTGATTATTTTAACATTAGTCTTGTTCAAGTTACCGATGAACGAAAAAAGTAATTTCAATTATGTTTCTATGTTAAAAATATTAATAAAAAACACAATACATGAGTTATACCCACATAAAGGACGTTCAGAGAGAGAGAGAGAGAGAGAGAGAGAGAGAGAGAGAGAGAGAGATCAAATGGCTTAAGCTTACTCTAGTTAATGAAGTAATGTAACAGCACATAAACTCCTTTTTAGACATTTATTCATATCAAAATATTGGTTGTATTATGCTCCCAAAAGCTTATCGTTATTTTTCAGATGATAGATTGACTGCTGAAATTTAACTACTTACAATTTATAGATATTCAATGAATGTAACATTTCGTGATAGGTGAGGATACTTTATTGTAAAATATTTCCCAAATCATTCAGATTCAGGGGTATGCGCTGTTTCAGACTTCAGACTCTAAGCCACTTTCCCTTTATTCATCATTTATTTTACATTCCCATTGTTGAGCTTGGTCATCTCGCCGTCTGCTATCTTTGTCTTGAAGGAGTAGCATTGCCATTTCAACTAAAATCTTAAACATATATAGTAAAATCTTTACTACATTGTTAATTCAATCTTTATCGTAAGTTCTTTATTCACTTGATAATTATAGAAACTAAATGGCAAAATTGGAGATAGTTATTACAGGATATAAATAACGGGATTATTTTGTTAGAATCATATGCTTATCCGAATAATGGGTGATTTTGGGGGAAAATAACTATAATTGCTTTTGGGCGTTTGGAGGATTTGCTTCCTTAAGGATCCGTATACCAACATTTGTCCGGCTGCATATAGTTTGATCATTATATTTTATACTCCTCTATATAGCCTACCTTAAATGCTCTGTAGGAAAATTTAACCAGATGCTTTAAAATCGACTAAGATATTTTCGTTAACTAGAATAATGATAGAGGAATGGGATATATATATATTGTATAAAAAATCTGAGGGACCCCACTTATTCATGGAAGCATGCTTCACAATACAATTTCTTTTTTTACTTCGATGGAGATTGTAAAAACTAAGATAGAGGAAAATGAAATACAGATCTCCAAATGCCTTATTCCGGAATCCAGCTAATGAATATCTTGTCTTGGTTTGACACAAATACCAAATAGTTCCAAGTTGGAATGGTCAAGTGAAGGTGTTTCTGCTGCCGCTTAGGAGAGCTTTCTTTTATGGAGGCACAGTGAGAAGCTAAGAACCAAAGTTGACGCCCTAAGACGAGCTCCGAGGCAGAAGGGCATTCATTCTAAAAATAATATTTAATAAATAAATGAATAAATAATGATGGAAAGAAAAACAAATATTAAATAATGAATCAGGGGATAGAGGAAGAAGCTCAGGAAATAAAATCTAAAGAATGAGAGAAAATATTCAGGAATCCATAAGTATCGCTCCTCAGCTGTATGAGTTAGTGATTAAAAGGACAATCAAACTTTTATTTCCGAGATATTTTAATATTTGGTTTTTCCTTTCCCCTACTCACGGCACCAGCTGTAGAAATTGCGGTTTAACTAATACCCTGATAGGCTGAGGAGTTGGTATGGATAACTTTTGCTCGAACAACCCGAACTAGAGCTTCACGGATAGTAATGCATTTTTCGCTTGTTAAGCGCCCATCTACCTTGCGTAATTTATCCGGTCAAGAGACCTACATCTAGCACCCCATAGCTGGGCTAATTCGGGCACTTGATCACTGTAAATAAGGACTTTATCATACAAAGATAAGCCTATTTGAATCAATATTATAAGAACTTTGTGCATGAAATTGATAAGAAGTTGGTTTGATCTCAAAGCTGTTTAATTTCTCAAGATAAAGCTACTAGCAATTGTATAATCATTCATAACTTACAATCAGGGTATTAGAAAGGGAAATCATTTCGTGCTTATCCCATCTATTTGTGTATATTTTCAGGAAAAATTATAGGAGAATTCATTTTGGGAAAATAGGTATATCATAGTTCCATGACAAAATCTCTGAAAATTATATCGTTTTGAGACTATGATTTGTCAAAAAACAAATTTTTTAAACCCTTTGCCAGAATGTAATAGCGTCCTCATCTACCTCAATATAAGTTATTTTCGATACGAAATAAATTCTGATTGTATTCAAGGTGCTTTGCAGTCAGTATCTATTATATCCATCATCGATTATCTATTATGCAAAGTTAATACTTAAATTTCGTTACTTATCAACCTTCCATCAACAGTAGCTATTTTATTCTACTGCTGCTATCTTTTACAAATCAACTAATAATGAATTAGGTTAGCCAAATTTACTAGAACATTGACGGGTATCAAATAAATCTCAGGCAATGATAAAATATCTTATAGGCTGTATCATGAGTCTACAAGCAGCCTGTCTCCACAACCCCTAAAACAGAAATGACTTTCCTATTTGCTCAGTGTCGGAATGGCCAGGGCAGTGGGGTTGAAGGAGAACCACCGCCCCCCCCCCCCCCCTTCCCTGGAAATTGTCTACTTGATCCCTCTTACGAAAAAAGTAGCAATTGAAAAATAATATATATATATATATATATATATATATATATATATATATGTGTGTGTGTGTGTGTGTGTGTGTGTGTTTTGTATTTGTATTGAAAAGTTGAGACGTCAAACGATTATACAGAATAGAAATATGGCAACTCGATTTGTAACATTTGTATACTTTTGCTAACAAAGACGGCCCTTTACTGTCTGATTCGCTAAGGTTTGAGAATGCTCCGCCCATTTCGTAGAGGTTGTAAGAAGAGCAACTCCTTGTCCGTTTTGTCATGGGAACACTAGAGACATCTGACGAAAGAATTCCCCTGAGTGTCGGCGTTCTTTTGATTCTAACTGTACGTATGTATGAAGCCTTCTCCAGACAAATTTGCAGTGTTAACTTCAAGCGCCAAGTCTACAAGTAAAGTTACCAAGAGAAAAACAAAAAAATTAGGCAAGAAAAGGAAGAAATTCGAACTTGGTGACTACTCCTCGCTTTTCTCCTCTTGCTCAGCTTTCTCCACCCGAACTCCCGCAAGGATTAGCGCGGAAGTCTCTCGCCAAACAGGGGAACAATATTCCAAACACGGCCGGACAAGTCCTATTAAACAATGAAGACGCTGTTCAAACACAAGTATTTGCGGCACTCAAACGCAACTACCTAAACTTTTCATGAAAGGCAAAGCAAAGTTTCACCAACATGATCTTCGCCAAGATATCAGGGCATCTCAGCACGGAAGGGGCTCTGACAGAATTTCGTGTCACCAGCCATATTTCCACACCATCGAATATTCATTTTACGATCTCTACTCCTCGCATCTATCAAATCTGTCGGAAATGGTCACGCCCATACAACGTACGGTTCAACTTTTTGTTTTCTTAATCCAGTATTTATGGAAACGAATTCTAAACGAATCCTATAGACATTAGCGTAATTTCTTCATGCCCAGAACCTCGAACATGACCTGAAAATTAAAATCAATTCAGCATTTAAAGTACTTTTAAACACATGTTTGTGTATCCTTGAAATAAAATAACTAAAACCTTCCTTTTCTTCATATGATCATATTGCATTCCAACGCTCAACAGCTTTAACGTTTATCATTTACTAACCTCAGTCACCTATGAACTGTATCTTCAAAGATCTATCGAACTCCATTCCATTTCTTATAACAAGAGGATTACTAGCCCTCCCTGGTCCTTGCTTGGGTGGAGAGCGAACTTGGGCGCTGACTTATATGGTCAGTATCTAGGGAATTGTCCTGTTTGCTAAGGCAATGTCACTGTCCCTTGCCTCTGCCATTCATGAGCGGCCTTTCAAAACTTTTTAAAACCTGAGATTAATTACTTTTACATAGAAAAGTTGAAACAATTGAACACCAGCATAAGTAAAACGAAATTCAACTTGGAACAATAAGTAATATTAATTCAACGCCTCTGTACGGATCTATTTTTCCCTTAAGTAATCAGATAAAAAAAAATCTATTTACCTTACAGTCATAAACATTTGAATTATGTTTTCTGACGGCAAATTTCGATCATCAAAGATTCCGGCCAGTATAAAATATCAAAACCCATTAACTTATTACCCATGATTATCAAAACAATGACTAGACAGGTGCACAGACAGATAGGTATTAACTGACATAAAAAAAAATAATGCATCTCATTTCCTCAAAGGGTTCTATCTTTAAACGACGCATTTCAGCCTTAGAGGGAAGAGAAATGCAAAAATATGCAAATGAGTTGAGTCCTTTAAGTCGCCGACATTTCCAATTTCCACTTCAATATCCTCTTTTTTTCTTTTTCGTACAACTTCCAGAAATCTCTAAGGAAAACGATAATGAAGTGTACTTGTGAGGTTATTGCCCTATATCCTGCTTCGGAATAATATCATTGTTTTCTGAGTTTTGGGATAACAGCTTTAAGAGATAATATCTCCGTTCACGCATATGCCACAATAGATGTAAATGAGTGTTGTGTACTTAAAAGTAAATATAGTGGATAATACTCACGAAACGAGGATATTATTAATGTTGTCGATTGTATTAAATCTAACCTAAATTTAGCACTATGATCAAGTTACGTCACGACTTCGGTAGCATTGAACAACGGATATTTATATATATGTATATATATATATATATATATATATATATATATATATATATAAACACAATTACAAAATTTGTCATCTTATTCAATTCAAAGCATTGAGAAATAATCAGGGGTATTTTTTGAAGCACCAACTCGCTACTGAAAACGTAAAAAATAGAATCGAATTATTTTCTTCCATTAAGGGTCTTCAGCTATCAAGAAACACTGTTATGGGACGCTGTGAAGAGTTGAAAGAGTTGAGTGATCAGTTGAGTGTAACAGCTGGATAATGGCAGACATGAGTGTTTACTTTTCCTTACAATTTAATGAGCTTACCGATGCAGCTGATACAGCACAGCTATACATTTTCATTCAGTTTGTATTTAAAGACATGAAAAGCAGAGAGGAAATGCTGTAAATCCTATTATTAAAAGGTAAAACTAGAGGTGAAGACATATTTAGGATTTTCAGTGAGTTTGTTCAACGAGAAACAATCTCCCCTGAGTAAGCTTGCATCAATAACAACTGATGGAGGCACCTGCAAATGACTGACCATATTAAGGTATTCATTGCTCTGTGCAGGCGTAATGATAGGTTTCATGAATTTTTCACTTATCCTTGTATTTTCCATGAACAAGAAATTTGTGGTAAAAAGTTAAATATGAAAGAAGTTGTGGATATTGCCTCTAAAGTTTTTAATTCAGTTCGAGCCAGGAGTCTTTAGATACGAGTGCTCCGCGCTCAATTGGAAATGAATGAAGCTGAATAGGCTGACCTTATGTTGCATACTGATGTCAGGTGGTTAACTAGAGGAAAATTCCTTCAGAAATTTGAGATCTGCTGTCAGAAATAAAAGATTTTGGTTTCAAAACGTAATTCTTCTGTTTCCATGCTATCATAAAACGAAGTATGGCTGTTAGATCTAGCCTTTTTAGTTAACTTCACTGCTATACTTAATGAACTAAATTTAGATCTTCAAGGAAAACAAAAATCTATTATTATTATCATTATTGTTATTACTTACTAAGCTACAAACCTACTTGAAAAATCACGATGCCATGAGCATAAGGGCTTCATGAGGGAAAATAGACCAGTGAGGAAAGGATATCAGGAAATATAATACAACAGAAGGAACAATAACAACTTTAACACAAATATTTCATACATAAGTATAACAACTTCAAAATAACAAGAGAAAGAGAAATAAGATAGAATTGTGTGCCCGAGTGCACTCTCAAGCAAGAGAACTCTACCCCAAGACAGTGAAATTTTGAAAGACCTTGGTACATAAGCTATGGCACTACCCAAGACTAGAGAACAATGGTTTGATTTTGGAGTGTCTTTTTCCTAGATGAGCAGCTTACCATAGCTAAAGAGTCTCTTCTTTCTACCTTTACCAATAGGAAAGTAGCCACTGAACAATTATAGTTGTTATCAGATGTATGAGGAAAGAGGGCAATATGTAAAGAATAGGCCAAACTATTCGGTGTATGTGTAGGCAAGGGGAAATATGCCGTAACCAGAGAGAGGAATCCACTGTACTGTCTTACTGTCTGGCCAGTCAAAAGGACCCAATAACACGCCAGCGGTAGTAATTCAACAGGTGGCTAGTGCCCTGGCCAATCAACAACCTACTTTCTACAGTAGACAGGATTAGTGATATGAAAGCTTTCAAAGAGAACTTAAAGCTCTTACTGAAAAAAAAATTAAGTTATGAAACTTCCGAGATACGCAATATGAACTAGAAATTAAGGGTAAAGACTGAAAGCAGTTTGACAATGCCCCATATATTGAACAGGTGACAACTGTAGCTTCAGATTTTGACAGACGTTTTCAAGATATCGTTGCAATAGGACCTGTAGCATCACTTATGTTTTTCCCCTTTAGGAAAGACAGAAATATTGAAGAAATTGCATTTACAATGACACATTGACGTATTTGAGGTATGGAATGGGCTTGCCAAGCTTCAATGTGATATTCAGATAAAATCCATGTCAATAGAGGGGAAATTTTGGAGCCTTCTATTTGAAGAAAAATATCCCAAAATCAGAAAATATGCAATGTACCTAACTGATTTTTTGGACCTACATACCTATATGAATTAGGTTTTTCAAATATGAAACAAAATTCAAACAACACTCAACAATTACTGGTGGCCACCTGGATGTTTTTTCACGGCTAGCAGTATCCCCCCGGCCCTAACACGACTAATTACAAAATGTTGGCTGACAATCTGCATGTCAATTATCTCATTAATACGTAATGTTATGTTTTGTTATTCCAATTCTAGATATATCCATCACCTTTGTGTAAAAGTTTTCAATCTATCACTGTTTTAATATGTTTATTATTG
This sequence comes from Palaemon carinicauda, assembly GCF_036898095.1. Lineage (NCBI taxonomy): Eukaryota > Metazoa > Arthropoda > Malacostraca > Decapoda > Palaemonidae > Palaemon > Palaemon carinicauda. Next base: position 137,583,684 of record NC_090730.1, read on the forward strand.
AATATATCCCTAACCTTAATTAATATGTTTTCAGGCCATTATTTATCTACTTTGTTTATTCGTGTGATAAACCTCATTTTTAGTTGGTAACGGCATAAACGAGTGTACTAGATCGCCGTAGGGAAACTGACAGAACTACATCTCAATTAACAAAATGTTGGCCATCCCTGCTCTTTATAAATATATTTATACATAAGTACACACATTATATGTATATATATATATATATATATATATATATATATATATATATATATATATATATACACATACATATATATATATATATATATATATATATATGTATATTTACATATATACATATATAGACATATATGTATATATAAATACACACACACACATATATATATATATATATATATATATATATATATATATATATATATTTATATATATATAAATATATATATGTGTGTATATATATATATATATATACATATACATATATATATACATATATATATATATATATATATATATATATTTATATATATACATATATATACACATATATATGGGGTAAAGAGGTCAAATGGTCTAGGTACTTTCCTTACCATTTAAAGGAATATGATTTGACTTCGTGTCGAAACAGAACGCTTGTTACCCAGGTTTAGGTCCCATTCTAGCTTAGTTGACCTACGAAGTGAATTAGGTACGAAGTTGTTAGTCAAGTTCAGCAAGCCACAGGCACGGTTGAGAACGGCATGGGGTAGGAATATCATGACAAGAGATACTTGCTGAAAACCGGGCGTGTTTTCAGACCCAAAATATCCGAATTGCGTTTGTCTATACTTTAAAGAAATCCTTCTAATAAAGAAATAATACGGTAAAACAAAAATAACGATTCCCTCATAACCCAAAATAGCCAAAACAAATACCTGTTGCTCTCACATAAAATCCTTATCACCACCACTCTCGCGCTCAGTTCTCCTCCCTTCAATTATGCATATTGGTCTTTCCCCTTACCAATGCGCGTTGGTGTTGCATGCATTAGTCTGTCTTTTCAGAAAATTTATATCGAATGGTAATATAATAAATAAAGATACACATGAACGCATATATATATATATATATATATATATATATATATATATATATATATATATATATGTGTGTGTGTGTGTGTGTGTGTGTGTTTTCTTTATAAGGCGATAGGGTCAAAAGCCGAAACTTTCTTGTCTCAGCTAGACTTTAGGATGAGATTGTTACCTGATATCCATTTAAAGCTCGTCAAATAGTGGGCGGTAAACCGGGATCGAATAATGGACCTAGCGATTGCAACCCCATTGCCTTACCCCTGTGCTATGTCATCCGTTATTAAAATTATTAAATAAACAAAAAAATTTACGAACCAGCAAAAAGCATTTAGCTGAAATTCTAATTGAATTTTTCTATTCCACTGCCATAGAGATGGGGCTCAAAAATAAAAGAAGAAAAAAAAAAGTTAATATCAAATTAGAAATTTCGTTTCCCTCTATTTCCCTCCTTTGTTGGTTTTCTCCTCTTTTCAAATGTCGTCCCTCCAGTGCGTGGAGTTTTGCCCTTTTAGCTTGTTCCCTAACAATGTGTGTACATTATGAATAATAACAAATAATAACTTAGGCTCAGGACTTGGAAACGAGCTACCTCTGTGCTATAAAGAGACGGAAATTCTTCCATGACCTGACATTTATTCAGCTTATGAAAAAGTTAAAAAGGTTAAAGCACGCAGGTCGAGGGACTACAGTAGAGGTCAGAAGTGGGCGGGGGAATGTCAGTTAGTCAGATATGACAAAAAAAAAAAAAAAAAAAAAAAAAAAAAAAAAAAAAAAAAAAAGTTCCTCTGTTATGGATGATGCCAGATGTTATACCTACCAATATGGTAACAATACATCTAACAATTATCGGGTAAGGAATAATACAACATAATAGGCGCTGTTTGTACGTATTGGCAGGAAAGTGTAGACCTGAGAAGACCTCGTCACCAGGTATACAATATTCAGAGACAAGGGAACTACGCTCGATTAAAGTTTACCGATGAAGTCATTAAAATGCTAGTCGTGGAATATTGTTAATGTTTACTGGGACAACAATTTTGTTCTAATTCTGTCTAAAACCCGAATTATATTTTTATCTTTTTGGCAAATTATACGGGAAAAGAGAATATGGCTAATAAAGCCATAGGAAAAGTAATAATATAAAATTCTATAAGCATCTAAATGATGAGAGAGGCTTTCTCCATCATGAGGCTCAATACTACACAGTATTCTATAAGTTTTATTACCTCCGCCAACGAAGTTGGATGGAGGTTAAGCTCTCGCCCCTCTTTGTGTGTTTGTCTGTGAACAGCTTCCTGGCTTGGATTAACCGTTATGTACAAAGATGGAAATGATTCAATTTTGGAAGGTCCTGGTCAAAGGTCACGGTCAAGAAAAATGTCCAATTCACGTAATCAGCCATAAGTTCGGACATCGTTGTCACAGAGACTTCACACTTGGTTCATAGTTGAGTGTATGAAAATCTATGCCAATTGATACATGTTAAGCACAAGGGTCAAGGTCAAGGTCGAGAAATAAGCTACCGCGGCGGAGGTCTGCGGTCTACTGAGTGCCCTTCTAGTTCCAGCAGTGACCAAAAGCAAGATGCTATAAACCCAAGGGTTCCAACAGAGAAAAATAGCCCAGTTAGGAAAGAAAACAATGAAATAAATAAATTACAAGAGAATAAATATTAAAAAAAAAATATTTGATGAACAGTAAAACATTAGATTAGATCCTTCACATAATCAGAGAATTCTAATCCAAGACAGTGAAATGCCATGGTACCGAAGCTATGGCACTACCCAAGACCAGACAACAATGGTTTGATTTTGGAATGTCCATCTCCTAGAACAGCTGCTTACCATAGCTAACGAGTCATACAGTAAGTGTTTCCTCAGGACAAGAGACCGAAATTAAAAGAAGGATAAGCATGGGATGAAGACATTTTGGTTAACAAAATAATATGAAATGTTAAACGCCACTTACTCTAAAAGGGAAGTATCTCATTAGATAGTCCTACCAGCATTAACGGTGCATCAGAAACTTGAAGACATGGAACATAATCCAGTTACAACTCTAAAAGCTATAGAAAGAATAATGACGGGAATAACACTAAAAGACAGAAAAAGAGCAACATGGATACAAGAGTAAACTAAAGTAGAGGATATTCTAACATGTAAGAAAAAGAAATGGATATGGGCAGGACATATAATGAGAATGACAGGTAATAGATGAATATTAAGAATAACAAAATGAGTCCCTAGAGATTGCAAAAGAAGCAAGGGAAGGAAGAAAAGACGATGGATTGATGAGGTAAGAAAATTTGCTGGTATGGATTGGCTAACAAAGACCACATACAGATGAGAGTGGAAGGACATGACTGAGGCCTTTGTCCTGCAATGGACTAGTTAAGGCTGATGATATATATATATACATATATATATATATATATATATATATATATATATATATATATATATATATATTGTGAGCGTATGTATAAAAATTAACTTTTTATTTGTAAAATTATAATAAAAATAATTGGTAATTCGCAAATCTTTGCATGGGTTTCTGCACTCAGTCATTTTTATACTCCCAAGGAAGATTGCAATGCGTGCGTGTCTTTATTTACGATAATGATAAAGCAAAATGATTATTTTCCTTCTTCTCTCAATAAGAAACCTGTGATAACAAATAAACGAAATGAAACTACTGATGACGAGCATGAAACAACACCAGAAGAAATGTACCCCTACTTTGATTACATGCCAGTATCCTTGATATAACAAAGCACTCGGTGTAACCCTCAATATCCTGATGTAGCTTTCTAATTATTGTAAATGGAAAGTATCAAGTAATTGCATTGCGGGAAAATTCTTTCCCTTCATCGCGTAATAAAGTCGAATGAGTTCTTTTCGTGTGGCGCATGATATACAGTGAGCATTCTTAAGAGAAATTACAAGAGCCAAATCTCACGACCTTCCCTTGATAAATGTAATGCGAAAGCCATTAACTCGAGACCATTCGCTGGTGAATGCTGCTTACCTCTTAGCGTCCATCATCCGGGGAGCCCATTCTTTAGATGTTTTCACCTCACAATGGGACGTAATTTTATGACATTTGCCATCTACATACAATCGGCTAAGACTTCAAAGGACACAGCAGACGTCCCCCATTTTTATTTCAAATGATTCTCCTCAACCACAGTCGGGTATGGCTCACTTTGAAGGTTAGGAATAAACGGCCTCTTTCATATTCTCCCCTTGAAGTCAGTTCCAAAGGCGACTAAAGAAAGCTGACACATGAGAGTCTTCATAGGGTGGCAGAGCATCTTTAAGGAAGCAAATTCTCTCTCTCTCTCTCTCTCTCTCTCTCTCTCTCTCTCTCTCTCTCTCTCTCTCTCTCCATATTAGGGCAACGACTCCTTATCAATAGCTTGTCGATAATGTCGCTCTATTCTGTCCGTCAGCTGAGTGTGACGGCCCAAGCCCCTGCATTTGCCACCATAGGAAAGAGGAAAAATGGGATAATCTCCGAACACAGAAGTATTAGATCCTAAATTGCCTCTATTCACGTGTCAGAGAGCCGGTGTATTTCCTTATTTTTCATTCCTCAGTGCATCCAGGCGTGTAATGGATCCTATTTCAAAATGCAGGAAGGCTATAAATCCCAAGAGGGGAATTTGCTTTTACTTTTTCAGTCTCGAGTAAGGATGGGAATACTTAGCTTTCTCCTTTGTTTCCTCCAAATCACAAATCCTAAATCGATGGAGGCTGGTAGCTGCAATAACGAGTTTAAAAAAAAATCTACGAGCAAGAAATAGTGGCAGATTTTTCAAACAACTTCTCTCTCTCTCTCTCTCTCTCTCTCTCTCTCTCTCTCTCTCTCTATATATATATATATATATATATATATATATATATATATATATATATATATAGTTATATATATGTGTCTCTGTCTATATGCATTCCTGGGAACTTTACAGTCTAACAGTAAGCAACAAAAAATCTCCAAATCATTCTATGCACTTTGTTCATAATTAAAACACAATGAAGGAAACTTTTGTTGTCAGTTATAACAAAGGCCGAAGTGATGAATGTGACACACTAATATGTCAAAGGACAATAAAGTGTTATGATTATAAATTCTAGAGTTAAAATAGGATAAAAGTTAATTACATGTATCAGTTTGGCTGATGTTCCATGGGCTCTAAAATGAAGGGAAGAATAAGGATCCAGGGTTTGAAGGTATTGCATCTAAAAAC
>NC_090730.1:137608990-137618990 GCF_036898095.1 Palaemon carinicauda
ACCATCTCTTCAACACTTACATAACAGGAACTCTCATTTTTGCCACTACAAATAAATTACCCGCATGTGTTCAGTACCACGATTAAGCAGGCTTAATATTTCCACTATAAATAAACATAAAAGATTCTCATTCCTTTTTTAGTACAGAGAAATATTAGTGACTTGCCATAATTACGAAATAATTTAAATATGAAAGCAGAATCCAGATTGCCAAACAAGAGGAACGTTAGGAAATGAGATAAAAAAAAGTTCACCACTTCATCACTTTTTAGGGACTGTGCAAATAAATTACCCGCATGTGTTCAGTACCACGATTAAGCAGGCTTAATATCTCCACTAAAAATAAACATAAAAGATTCTCATTCATTTTTTAGAGAAGAAAAATATTAGTATATTGCCATAAATACGAAATCATTTAAATATGAAAGCAGAAGCCATATTGCTAGATTGTTAGGAAATGAGATAAAAATAAAATTCACCAATTAATCACTTTTAAAATTTACCGAATACTGGTAGCCTACCAGGCGATTGACTGATTCATTATATCATTATATACTGGCGTCGTGACTGCCAAGCTCTACTACAAAGTCAGGCGTAATTAAAAGAATGAGGAGAAAATTGGCATTTAAATCATAATTATTACAAATATATGATATATTACTTGTTGTAGACCAATGGTTCCATGATTCTAATAAATGTTAATAAAAAGTCATATGGGAGTAAAATCGAGTTTGTCTTGGTCGCATAAGTGAAAACAATTATTATAAAAATAATAATACTAATTTTCTTATTCATACATATGGTATTTCCATACTAGGAAAGGGACAATAATTAGCTCTGTTACAAAACGGCTTTTAAAAATAGCATGGAATTATAAATAATTGGAATGAATTTTCCAAAGTAGAAAAAGGTGTATATGGATATATTTTTTGTATTCATCATTTCAACTTGTTATTTTGCTGTTCCTGCTTTATTAACACACTGACACCAAATCTAATCATTCTGTTTCATCATGACACTCACATAATTAAGAATATCTTATCAAATAAATATCTCTAAAGATCTTTCGATGGAGCATCACAATAGATCTTTAATCGTTTCCTCAAATTTGAAAGGGCAATAACCGACATACTTAATAATAATAATAATTAAGTGATGTTTTTACGTGTCGCCAAAAAATTGATATGGCTGATATTAAATATTTTGTAAAAATTATTTTTCGACATCAAAAAATAAAAATTTTTGTTTTCAGCTAATTCCAAATTGTTCTTTGGACATATTTTTATTTTACTGTTTGAATGATTATTATGAGTTTGACATTAGTATTTAATTGACAGAGAAATCAGTATTCTAAGACGAAAAAAAAGTCAGGATGATTCTGGTGCGCTACAATATATATATATATATATATATATATATATATATATATATATATATATATATATATATATATATATTATATATATATATATATATGTATATATATATATACACATATATATATGTATATATATATACACACATATATATATATACATATATATATATATAATATATATATATATATATATATATATATATATATATATATATATATATATATATATATATATACACATGTTACCACAAGATGAATTCCAAGTGGATATATATTCCCAAGATAGAATTCGGTAATAAATGCCATTCGTGGGTGATACACACACACACACACACACACATATATATATATATATATATATATATATATATATATATATATATATATAAAGACTAAGGTAACAGTTCTAGTATATAATAGCTATAGGTAAAAAGTTCCCCGAGTTATCTGCTTGTAATTGAGTGAACGAAGAATTACTATAGCAGTATTTTAAAACAGCTGCGGAGAGAATAATGAATTATATAGGCTCTTATAGCCACGAAAGCAAAACAATATTCGGAAATATTAACGATGAAATATATTTAAAATTTCCTATGTAGATAGACAGGTCGTCTCGCACTACCCACTGTAGTCGATGTATATCCATAACATTAAAATAATCGAGTAAAGTTTAAAATGGAAAACCAATCACAGTCGATAAAATATCACCAAATTTAACAACACTAAAATATGTAAATTTTAAATCTAAACTCGATGACAATTGAATTCTAATTTCAGTTGCATGGTGATTGGGATATAAATAATAATACAAAAGACTGCAATTTCCCTGAAAGGTAAAAATACACTCAAAACATTATATATATATATATATATATATATATATATATATTTTATATATATAAATATGTATGTGTGTATATATATATATACATATACAAATATATATACTGTATATATATGTATATATATCGTATATATATATGCATATACATACATATATATGCATATATATAGTGTGTGTATATATATATATATATATATATATATATATACACACACTGTATATATAAACAATGTGCCCGTACACATAACGTAAGCAATCGCTCCCCATTAGAAGAAAACATTACTAAAACTATGTCCAAAATCCGGCCGGGTATGACTATCACAAGCGAGGAAAAAAAAAAGGAAAAATGTTGAGGGCAAGCATCCCCACAAAATGGAAAGTTTGGTGTACTCATAGAATTGCAATATGATCTATATCTTTTTTATACTGACAATACACTTTGGAATAAAAGTTGAAATGCATTTATTTATAAATGTATTTTTTTTTTTTTGACATAAAAAGTTAGATAATAATCTACGGGAGGTTTGTTTATAAAAAAAATAATAAAAATAAAAACTTGAAACCTGTATTTGCAGATTACCTTTAAGAAAAGAATTGCGTATAGAACAGATAGTTGGCTTATCGAAAACTCCCTTCCAATAAAAAAATAAAACGTTTCGAAACAATATGAAAGCGATTTTGAGAAACTAACTTTTCCCTGGCCAGTAACGACTTCATCGTTGCTATTGTATCATTGTGCGTACTAGCGTGTGTATTTACTTGGCGTGTTTACTTTCCCATCAAAAGTTATGAATGATGCAAATAATTCGTGATGGGAAAAAAATCCGGAGTCAGCACGAACTGATAACGATATGGTGTCAACCAAAGTATAACGTAAATTGATACTCTAGTCCAGAAGGTTTTTTTTCCATTTCCATCAACGGGGCTTTTAACTATTCTCTCCTCGTATAGTTTTTATTGTTTTGTGTCAAACTTCTGACACGGTTTCCTTTTACCGCTGTCACATAAATAACATGCCGAGGAGCATACACTTTTTTACCAACTATGTACTCCCACGAATTTCTAATATGTCTGACCGTATTTGTAATCAACAGAAACTACAACATAACGGTTACTGTCCAATTCATACCTTAAAAATTTAAGAGCGGATGATATCCCAGTACCGAAGCCTATACAACACTAGCGGCTTCATACCTACACAGAAGGCTCAAGAGAAGCACTTCGAACCCCTTCACATAAACTGTGGCACTCGACCCTACACGCCTCCTAGATATTAAGATCCTATCCATCCTAAACCTTCTCACATATATCCAGAGCATTCTAAGTCTTCCACTCCATTTATCAATAACTCGATACCTTTTTTGTAAGTATACACTATATTTCAAAACAATCTCATACATTCTTTTACTTATTATAGCCTTCTTGCCACTTATACTCGTAAGAATCTTTTACCCACACTTCACTTCCATAAAGAAGAGGGGCGCTAAAAATCTTCACCTACACTTCAATTGGCATTCCAAAAGAGTTGGATGCTTCCACATATTTCGTCTAACCATATTAACATTATCAACTGTCTTGGGTTAGAGTTCTCTTGCTTGAGGGTACATTCGGGCACACTATTCTATCTTATTTCTCTTCCTCTTGTTTTGTTGAAGTTTTTATAGTTAATATAAGAGATACTTATTTCAATGTTGTTACTCTTCTTAAAATATATTATTTTTTCCCCCCTCCCCCCCCCCCCCTTGTTTCGTTTCCTCACTGGGCTATTTTCCCTATTGGAGCCCCAGGGCTTATAGCATTCTGCTTTTCCAACTAGGGTTGTAGCTTAGCAAGTAATGATAATAATAATAATAATTAATTCACCTTCCTGGTTTCCAATTACCCTCATAACACTGCTCACCTTTTTGCTCTCCATTCTCTCCATGTTCAAACACTTCTAAATTCTTTCACTAGTTACTACAATTGCAATTCACCATCTCCATTTAGTACTATATTATCTATTAACATCTACCAATCCCAATTCATTCTCATATCTCCCACAATTGTTTCAACGCCCAATTTCCCTCTTGGCTTCTTACATAAGGGCATAAAAACACCTTTTTTCTAGATTTTTTTCCTTTCCATTTTCATCTGTTTAATAATGCTTCATAATACACACACACACACACACACATATATATATATATATATATATATATATATATATATATATATATAGAGAGAGAGAGAGAGAGAGAGAGAGAGAGAGAGAGAGAGAGAGAGGAGAGAGAGAGAGAGAGAGAGAGAGAGAGAGAGAAAATGTTCAAATGAATATCTATCTATACGATGTGGACTAAATGCTAATCTATAAACACTTGTACGCTCGTGCGTAAAGAGGTGGGGGGGGGGGGGGTGTATGAAGTTAGGTTATTGGGAAAAATATATGCCACGATCATTAGAATAAATGCAGATAAGCGTATCACCAATTTAACTCTGCACATCAAAATGTAAAGTTCAATAATATTGCACTTGGCAGTAGGGACAACAAAGAATATAGTCAAATGCGTTAACTAAAATCCTGGTATAATAGAGAGAGAGAGAGAGAGAGAGAGAGAGAGAGAGAGAGAGAGAGAGAGAGAGAGAGAGAGAGAGAGAGAAATATGCGTATTCACTGAAAATATGAATGAAATAGAATGACATTACAACCGCAGATATTGAAAAGAAAAAGAAATATAAGTCGGGTTAAGCGCCTAAGACAGCTTGATGCATGTTACGATAAACTAGATAAATGACAGAGAGAAAAAGAGAGAGAGTGGGAGACAGAGAAAAAGAGGGTGGTGGTGTCTTCCTTAGTATCTCCACCGAAAAAAATAGAGAGAGAAACATATACGATGGGTACCAGGAAAAATATTGAGAGCTCTTTGACTTTCAGAATTCTTCCCCCAGAACATAAAGTCAATGCACCCCGCGGGTTTGAAAAAGCTTCTTGCTCCCCATCCTGCCCCCACCAGCCCCAAAGGGCCAATAGCTCTTTCGTCAAACCGCTCCCCCTTCCCTCGTCACCACTGCCACCCCCCAAAAAATTCTTTTTCCCATTCTTTTCTCTCCATACTTCTTTTCCTCATCTTCCTTCCGTTCCTATTCACCTATTCCAGGATCCCAAACTTACCACTTCCCACCCACCCCACCTCGCCAGCCCAGATTCCCAGCCTCAAGCTACCTCCGCACTATACCCCGGACCATTCTACCCGTCCCCCCTCCGGGGGGCCGTTATATCATGACAAGAGGTGGGAGACACAAAGTCGATACTGTGATAGAAGGGGAAAACATTGGTTAAAAGTTAGTCGCTGTTCGTACAAGCCTAATAAGATATACAAGAAAACAAAGTTTATAATTTTTCATATCGGAATGTAAGCTCGTTATAATTAAATATTTCAAGAAAGACAGGTAATTAGAAGTAAACAAACCATAAAAAACACATTTCTTGGTTTATGCTTGTAAGGGTGTAATCCTAAATAAGAGGGTATGACACTGCCTGCTATTGAAGTAGAATAGCTACTAACGCTGTTAGGCATAGAAAATTCTATTTACAAACAAAACTAAATTGTCAAACACTTTTATTTCAGGAAGTCGGCCTTATAGAAAACATAAGAAGAGAATATTTCCGAAGTGCCTTGAAGTACGTGCCAAGAGTAAAAAATCATAATCAAATACCCACTTCTGACATCTAACAAGTGTTCAGTCACGTAACAAGTGTTCAGTCACGTTAATTAAGTAATCTCAAATTACTTAACAACAAACAAATATTAAAACCTAGTAATGACATTTTTTAAACTTTTATTTTTACAAAAACCTAAATTTTCGTCCCAACCTTATAATGCGTATTGCCAGGAAAATTGTAATGCTCAAATAACTACATAATTGCTTAAATGCCATATGTCACAGGTCAACGTGTATATTGACATTGTCATTGAGTAGATCATTAGAGATAAAAATATCTTTTCAATCACCAGGACATCATCATTTAGACATCTTTCTAATATATGGATGTAGCATATTACCTACCAAAGCAAGAAAGGGTATACTTCCTCACATAAATTGACCTTAAAAAAAAACGATAAGCAATCGTGAAAAAAAAAAAAAAGTGGGGGAAATTGGATTAATTTGCAAATTAGTTCACAAATAACATACGACTCGTCTTTTTTCCAAAGCTTTTCATCATCAATAAGTGAATATCTCATTATTTAACGATACAGTACAGCACATATCTCCACCAAAACACAAGCAGCATACACAAAAGTCTCTCCCACTCATCGGCATACCAACGAAAATGCTTTAACTTGGTTCCCGAATGAAACGACAAAAAGGTCAACCTGGAAATGACATTTACCTGGCCGTTGTTTCCATCATCATCGTCAGTGGCAGTGAGGATGGTAATAACTGCGCCGACTTCGCTATTCTCTGCAACTACGGCTTCGTACCAGGAGCTGCTGAACCTTGGGGCGCAGTCGTTGACATCCATTACCTGAAAGTGATATGGAGAAACAAAAACGTTAATATGAATATTATATTTTTATTGTCCATTACTGTTCTTGTAGTTTATTTATTTCCTTGTTCCCATTCCTCACTGGGATATTTTTCCTCGTTGGAGCCCTTGGACTTATAGCATCTTGCTTTTCCAACTAAGGTTGTAGCTTGGCTAGTAATAATAATAATAACAGTCAGTCTCCCAGTTGCATATATTTGTACAATCATTTTAATTTCTTCCTCATGTTCAACTCACCACTACTGAGATGGTCATGTAATCCAAAGCCGGGGGTGTTGTTAACGTGTGGTTGGTAACTGTGATCCTGTGAGTATGATGCTTTTCGTGATCTAAAGGATGTCTGACAACCAAGAGTCCTCCAGAGGTTATGGCGAAGGGACCCGAAGCATCATGACTGCCAGAAAGCTCACTTTCTTCTTCTGCAGATGGTCCAGTGCCTTCCTCGTTGACCAAGATGCTGTACTGCACTTCTTGAGGGCCCTCTGTCCATAGAGACGTGATCACCGTGCCTAACGAATATCACAAAAAAACAAATATTACACCAAGATCCTCTCTGAGAATAAATGAGAACAATACACAAGTCACTGAAAGAATATTTAGTCTATCGTCTGTAATCTACAACCTTTGGTTTTTAGTCAGATCTAGGATTCATCCTTTAAAAAAAAAAAGTCATGAAAATATAGGAATTATTTTATGCTAACTACAATAAAAGCAACAATGATAACTGAATAACAATAGCATTCAGAATAGTCAAATCTAGGCTTAAGATAGGAATCAATAACGAAAGGTCCCCTGTCCCGACCCCGATCTCTCCAAATCCAATTACTTGTTGACAGTGATAACGCCCACCTATGGTGAAATTTGCATAAATATTTCAAAATAACTTGAGGTATATTATTACTAATAAACAAACTAACAAAACTAAAAGCATAACATTCTACAACTTCGTTCACCGATGTAATAAAAGTAGACTCTACATACCGTTGTACTAGTGACGATAAAAATAATCTTGTAAATGTTTCATAAAGTCTTACATAAAAACACTTAGATACTCGTCATAACACAGATTTATTTAATATGAAATAAATACACGAATAAATATCTATTCCCGCGTCAGAATGCTGATAGCTCTAAGTACAACAGGAATTTACTTTTCTCGTAATATTAACCAAAAGATAACTTCTACTATGTACTTAATTTAACCATCTGTCAGGTATATTCCTATCTTGTTTACAAATGAAAATTCTTTGCTGCAAAACTTCACTTCATAAAATATTTGTAATAAAATAAAAGATTAAAGTACAAAATAAACAAAAGGAAATTGAAATACACTACATTGCTTTAGAAAAGCATTGGGCTGTTTTCACTAGTTTAAATAAAAGATATGTGACAGAAAGCACATTACTTAAAAAAAGATTTATACAAAAACTTAGAGAGAGAGAGAGAGAGAGAGAGAGAGAGAGAGAGAGAGAGAGAGAGAGAGAGAGAGAGAGAGAGAGAGAGAGAGAGAGAGATGTAATAGTTTTAAATTTACCGAATACATTTCATTTCGTTTGTAACCATAATATTTAATGTTCATAACAATAATGAATTTTACTTTTCACATGCAATCAAATAGTTTAACAAAATATTAATATCGATCAGCAAATCTACTTTTCATATACAGTAATCTGAGGATAAACTTCGAACGATTTTAAAACCAATAGACCCATCCACATTCTAAAATAGAAACCTGGAATCAAACAACGGATAAGATTTTGAAGGACATTTAGAATAAACAGATACCTTAAAACTTTCAGAGAACTTTCAACATGCTTTTATGTTATCACCAGCCTTACCTGTGGCAGCATCTTCCCGAACGAAGAACTGGGTGTATTTGCGAGCACACTGAGGCGGGTGATCGTCCGAGGGGAGCAGGAAGATTGTCACTGGAACGTCGGTGTGGTGGCGAGGGGAACCTCCGTCCTCCCCTCGTATGAAGAACTGATACACTTCGTTTTCTATTTGACGGATAAACAGAAAACGGAACTTTTAAATATTGTTTAACTGTAAATGCCTGGATAATCAATTAACATCAAATGGAACGTAATGGTTGACATTTACTATAATAGTATAAGATGCTTCCACGTCCCCTTTTTAACATAATGTGAAACTTCTCGTTTTACGTTATCTACATAATCTCTTCAAGAGGTCGTAAGCCAAAATAAATTTATGCGTAGTTTCAAACTACTTTAATACCTAAAGTAAGGAAATCTTGACTGTCAAATTTTTTGGAGGAGGGGGCAAACACAATGACGACCCTCAGCCCATCTGTCACACCATTTGCCGTCTAGTTATAAATTAGTCATATATATAAAAAATCTATATCTAATAATATCCAAGTAGAAGCTCCAGGTGTATGTCTGGACAGAGCCCATTTACCCACGTACCGGAAGATGTAATGGTACTTATAATACTTGAATGTCCTCAAAAGAATTGTACGAGACAAAATAAAAAATATATAACACATAAGGTTTTGTGATTAGTAATAATGTAATCATCATAGAATAGCTTTGTAGATTATAAATATATAATTACAAAGTTTTGTAAATAATTCCAAGCATCTGCCATGCATAGAGATCTAAAGGAATAACTAGTTTTCTAAATTCGATGAAATGCATAACTTCTTTTCAAATAAAAAACAACGCCTATTCGTAATGACCCACATGTTCGTAACACATTCTGTACGTTTTAAAATAAAAAAAAGGACAAGGCAGCACCAACATTGTTCAAAATTACATCATCCGGTGAAATTTCAGGATAAAATAAGCCGTTCCATCTGAATAAAAAGAAAAATCTGACAAGGCCCATCCTCGATTCTCCATTTAAATAAACATATAAGTATCTCGCTCTGAGCGATGTCTCTGAATTAAACGAAGGCCCGGAGCGAGAGCCCTGTGCACTGCAATATGCAGGTGTGCCGGGCCCTTTTTACGACTCACCTTTATTAACATTAAACCGGGTTTATACAATATTCAAGCTGCGTCTCATGAAGTCATAAAGAGCCAAAGTCATAAACTTACATTTCTGTTCATTTACCTTGCAGGTCCAAGCGTGAATATCTGATTATAAAGATCACCTGAATTAATACAGTCCATTTCATAAAGTCAGGGAGTCCGGCCGTTTTTCCTCTGTTGCGGGGCAGAAATGTAATTAAAAGATCGTTAAGCCTAACCGATATACATAATGCCGTTATTACGTTCTCCTTTAACAT
>NC_090730.1:137623990-137663990 GCF_036898095.1 Palaemon carinicauda
GAATAAAAAAAAACTACTTGTGTATTGCTGCAAAACTTTTAAAATAGATTTCTAGAATAAGAATACCAAATTATTACAGTATATTAGTTGGAATTTTTATAATTGACAACTAATCGTGTCTACATCAGAGATCAAACCAAATTAATTTGCATAAACTTATATACAAACCAGTCAGCTTATTTAACCAACCAACCGCACACTTTAAAAGCACTGAGAGACGCAAACCTAATAAAAAAAACATTACATAAATGCATAAAAATAACAAATTCCATTCTCTTTTACCTCGGCGTATGTCGATTGGAAGGAACAACTTCGATGTGAACGGCCGTGAACGCCATGTGCACGCCATCACTCACCGACACGTTCAGATTCAGGGAAGTCACGTTCTCTAGTTTGTGCGGAGACGTTACCGTCAAAACACCTGAGAGAATGAAACTCGGTATTAGAGACAGAAGGAACAATCCAGCAAAATTTCTTTCATATTCCATCGGGTTTCGATTTGATTCATGGAATTTGAGATAGGGTTCAGCACTGGGACCGGGGAGAAAATACCCGGTAGCCCTCTTGGAATGTTCATTTCACTATTGACAATTCTGACCTCAGTATCAACTCAAATAATTACTTGTTAACTGTGAACCTGCCTTTGAAATAACCTTGCATAAGCACTTCAGTAGAATAACAACAGCATTAATAATAATAATAATAATAATAATAATAATAATAATAATAATAATAATAATAATAATAATAATAATAATAATAATAATAATGAAACGAAAACTTGAGAAGGACTTATGCAAAAAAAATGCGACTTGAAACAGCACATATAGTAAGGAAAGTGATGGATTCCTAAGGATGCTGGATGCAACTCAGAACCATACATTGTAAACCACTAGTGATTTACAATAATAATGATAATAATAATAATAATAATAATAATAATAATAATAATAATAATAATAATAATGACGACTATAGATTAATAATAAATAAAATAGTTATGAATCATATATATAAGAAATAAAAGAAATTTCACACAAAAAAGAATGACACCTCACCACCTACCAGTGTACGAGTCAATTTTGAAGATGCCAGACCTGTCGCCAGAGTGGATGCTGTACCGCAGAGGAACTTCCTGTCCTGAATCAGGGTCATGCGCCGATAGGGCGGAGATGACATGCCCTGGGGCTGCTTCGGAAGATACCCGGCAGGAGTAACTGTCTTGGCGCCATGAAGGTGGATTATCGTTGAAGTCCAAGGCTGTAATTAGTTACAAATTTATGCAGCTGTTTTATGAAATTGCTGGAATTCAATCCTACACAACAGACTTTTAAAAATCACTGACGGTTACTCTATTTTGGAAATTTAATTGGAGATTTATACACCAATATATAGATATCACATGTCACATTATCTCGGAAGTTAACTTAATAATATTATGTAATTTTTAAAATACATCTTTTTTACATTCTGATTAATAATTTGCCTGCACATCTACATGATAAACGAATCCAAAATTCATCCCTTAAGACCCTAAATTTCTCTGAAACGGGTTCAAACACAAAAATTAAGATTTGTATATAACGAAATCGTAGGAAATGTAGGAAACATTGCAAATGAAGTCACAAATTTCCCGTCCCTCTACCTGAGTAAATAAAACACAGTTTCAGTTCTTAGCAGTAACAAGGAACTTACTTTCTATGACGACAGTAGCCGTCGACGAGAGTTGAGGAATGCCTCCATCCATAGCCACGACGCTCATGGTATACTGAGGGTGGGTTTCAGCATCCAAGATGCCAGCGACAGAAACGACGCCATCTTGAGATCCAACGGCAAACATGGTACAACCTGTCTCGCATCTGTAACGGACTGAACCTCCCTCCCCTGTATCGACGTCGTGGGCTTCAACCTTACATTCAAAGAGATAGGAAAATGTGCATCAGACCAAAAGCTTTTGAGATAAATGTGAACTTGAGGAAGTGTACTTGTGCTCACGCACTCACACGCGCACACACACACACACACATATATATATATATATATATATATATATATATATATATATATATATATATATATATATATATGTATGTATGTGTGTGGGTGAATATTTGTCTATCTTTTCCCAAACTGATACCTCGAACTAGTTGCAAATTAAATTTTCTCTAGGAATTTGACGTGCGGTAATATGATTTGCAATGTTGTCACCTTCCAGGCCTACAGTAAGGGTTTTGTGAAGAATTCGGTAGAACCGTTTATGTAAATACATAACTTAGCATAAGAAATAGGCTAGCATGTATGTTTATACTCTCAGAAAAACCACAGGTCCAATGATTTTTGTTCAGGTTTAAATCTTGTGTGTGTGTGTGGGGGGGGGGGGTTGAGCACTCCTTAACTGCTTTCCCCTTCACTTAAACCTATTTCCTTATTTAACATCCTATGTCCTTTTCATTCTTACAATAACACAATTAATATACTTATTGAGCTATCTCGGTGCATGTGGTAAACGGACTTCTACAAAACATGATTAATTACATTCAAGATAACTTTTCAAGAAGAATCTAATGTTATTTTATTAATCTAAATATGCCCAAGCCCAAAAAATTAATATACTAGATCACTTCTAGATACTTTTCAGATTGGAATGCCCTAATCATTCACTGTCATTCTATTGCCAGAACAGTTAAAAGTTAATTTAATAACTAACTAGAAAACAGTATTAAGGTAAAAACTTAGAAATGTACAAAGGAGGATGAGAATGGTATTTTAATGCGGCTAACTACAGTAGGTGTTAAGAAGATTGCTAGAACTTTAGTTTTAGAAATGACAGAAATAATTAACGTTGGAGCGAAAGAGACACATGTCAAGGTAGTGTGAGTCCTGCAAATTGATTCTTATAAGTTCAGCAAAAGATGGACGTAATGTCACACTAGCTGAAGATAAACTTGAGGTTGTTTCCTTGTGTAAAAAGATTTGTGAACACATAAAAACGCAAACTTGGATAGAAACATGAATCGGATTATTAAAAGTTTAATAAACTTTCTTCAAGCCAATTCAAGAGAAATGGTTATGATAGTCATTATATTCATACCATTGGGTTGAGGACAATATAACGAAAATTGTATATGAATATATTTCCAGTGATGAAAATCTCACGATACCATTATGAAGAAAACAACACCTAGCAATGTAACGCCAGAAAAAAGAGAGAGAGAGAGAGAGAGAGAGAGAGAGAGAGAGAGAGAGAGAGAGAGAGAGAGAGAGAGAGAGTTACAAAGTAGGATAAAATAAAACCACTCACCTTGATAACCGAATAACCCTTGGAAACCACTTCGGACACCTGTGTTTTGAAGACCCTCTCCACGAATACAGGGGGGTTGTCGTTCACGTCAGCAACTGAGATGGTCACCTGGGTGTCGGTGTGTCCGCCCGTGCTTGGGTCTCGGGCCCGCACCGTCAGGTTGTGATTTCGGGCGGTTTCGTAGTCCAAAGGTGCAGCAGTTTGAATGACACCTATTTGGTTTAAAAGATAATAAACATTAGCTGATATTTATAACGATGGTGTGTGTAACAACAGTAATTCAGCCTAACGAATCGTGATGTAAAGGACATCATGAATAATAAAGAAAACGTTATTCACTAAAGATTTGTCTTTACTTGTGTATGGATGTTTATGATTTATTTTATCTAAGAAGAATTCAAAATGCTTAAGAGAGTACAGTCAACGAACGTGTTGTTTGTTCGAAAGAAGGTAAAAAAATACGAGACCTCTGATCTTATATTCATGTTCATAAAATAAAGAGTATCTGTTATATTTATGGCTTAACATTATTCCATAAATGTACAATGAACCATATTCGTAAAATTTATTTCATATGAACAACCCAATGTCACGAAGGTAATTTTATATATTTTACCCGTAAATTTTTTCTTTTTAATTCCTATCAAACAATACATCCGTCTGACCTGCAATCCCTAAAATGTTTGTGCATTTTTTGCAAGCGAGGCAAGTAACTTTCACAATGCATACAGATATCAACATAATTGTAATAAACAAAATAACAATTCCAACCAGTTCAGGCAACTCATTTCTGTATGGGAAACTAAAAAAAAAAAAAATAAATAAAATAAAAAGTTAAAAAAAAAGTTGACAAACGCAACAATTCTGTTCCATTCCAGATACAGGATTCAAGACGTTCATGGATTTTCTTCAGCGCAAATTTGAGAGGCCGAGTCGTTTCTAGGTTTTCCAATTGGTAGATTGACTAAAGAAACTCTTCTTCTGAACGCAAAAGTAGAACTACTTTCTGCACTTCTTATTTCTCTGAGAGAGAGAGAGAGAGAGAGAGAGAGAGAGAGAGAGAGAGAGAGAGAGAGAGAGTATCGTTTACAAGCATAAAAAGAACTTTTCTACCATTTTTATTTCCTGTAGAGAGAGAGAGAGAGAGAGAGAGAGAGAGAGAGAGAGAGAGAGAGAGAGAGAGAGAGAGAGAGAGAGAGAGAGTATCGTTTACCAGCATAAAAAGAACTATTTTCTACCATTTTTATTTCCTGTAGAGAGAGAGAGAGAGAGAGAGAGAGAGAGAGAGAGAGAGAGAGAGAGAGAGAGAGAGAGACAGACAGAGAGAGTATCATGCACTTTTGCTTGAAAATGAAAGAGAAGATAATGCAGGGTGTTAATCTTCTATTCGCCCTGGAGTTCAATCCACTCCCTTTGAAGGCCATCTGATCCCTGACCTCGACGCTTACTGGCGTCCATTCAAGAGGTAATGAGAGTCTGACAAGGATCTGTGGAAAGCCAGGAAACCTTCCCTCTTCGCTCATCGAAACGCATTCCTATACAAATGGTACAGGGTGATAACGTATCAGCTAAAGTAACGAGATATCGCTGTTCTAGAAGTGAAAGATTTAGATCTGAAGGCCACCGAGTTTCATGAAGAAAATCCATTTCTGTCTCATACATTGGTTCACAAAAACAACAGCAGGATTATAACGAACTCTTCTACATGTAAAAAAAAATAATATATAATACATTCAACAAATGATCATAAGCTCAAGGCGTGCACAAATATAATAATATTAAAAAAAAAAAAAAAAACAATAAAAATAAATCATACAAAAAATGTATATACAGGGGTCAGACAAAATGTAGCGCCAATAAAAGCTATGGTGATATAAGAAAAAGCAATGTACAGTACATTAAATGAGCTGGGATATGCATTAACATACAAGGACAAAACAAATGCGACGCTGTTTTCCGTTAAAATCAATCGATATTTTCCTTTTTCCACAGTTACGTAAGGCTCTTTATAAGAAGTAAACGGACAGATGCTGTCGGTGGTTAATGATTAACAAATAGTGTTATTCTACATTAATTATACGGAGTTAATCTAACCAGAAATAATAACACGAATTTCTTTTATTACTACGCCCTGCTTTTCTAAGTGATACGGTTAGGGAAACATTACCTTTCTCTGTTAATACAAATATAATAGAAGTTAATGATCGTTCCATTAAAGTCAACCATTCATGTATCATCATATCATCAACCTCAACAAAACAATGCATTAGCAATCAGTCCAACCTACCGTGCTTTTTTAAAACCTCAATTTTTATAATTGATATACACGATGCGTTCATTCTAATAGACAATCAGAGACATTTCCAACGCGGTCTCGCATTTCCTTTTGATCTGTAACTTTACTTTGCAACAATAACCTAAACTTGATTCAAATCAGACCTCGAGTGTGTAACGCTAATTCTTTTTCTAATACGACAGTTTCATTTTATTATGATTAAAGCCTTGCCTGGACCTATCGAATTAAAAGCGCATCAGCAAGGCACTAACCACTGCCGAGTTTAATGGAAATGAGAGTTAATGAAGTGATTACTGCTCGAAAAGCCGAAACAGAAAAAAATAGGAGTTTATGAGACCATCACAAACTAACTGCTTATAACAGGCCAATTACATCGATATCACATTGAGAATGTCGCACTCGAAACGGAAACCCGAGGGTCAATTACTCTAATAACTTCCGTACTAATCACAGTCGCAGACCAGGAAAGCTGTTTCACAGCTAGTCAATATGGACTCCACTAGATTAAGGGGGAAATGGGGGGGGGGTATATATCAGTGGTCTATGTTGAAGGGGATCAATGCCGGGGGACATAACTACGTTTTATCAAATGATTTGAAGCTTATGGTAGAAGGCTTAAATACGGATCAGCTATTCATTTCTTTTTAAAAAATCTAATGGGTTACGTACTACATGCGAGACATATATCTGTGGATCTTTGTGTTATAGGCAGAACAGTCGGAACAAAAATATATGCTCTTGTGTTTATAGTCACGAAAGCTAAGTGAGTGGCCACATTTACTTATTTTTACAATGCAGTTAATTATATGTGAATTGCAGTCGGGTATATCCAACTACATACACAATCCGTGTAGCATTATGTGTAAAAAATGTAGAATTAGTTAATTAACAGTATAGGCAACTCATTTCAAAACTAGACAGTGATACGCAAGGTGTAATTATGACCACTAATTTCAAGCACAAGTCTGAGACTCAGGAAGTTGTACTCTAATTCAATTGCAAGAATAATGATAAGTCTAGTTAGTTTCGACGAATATGACCGATCAGTCATAATAAAAA
Organism: Palaemon carinicauda; assembly: GCF_036898095.1. Taxonomy (NCBI): domain Eukaryota; kingdom Metazoa; phylum Arthropoda; class Malacostraca; order Decapoda; family Palaemonidae; genus Palaemon; species Palaemon carinicauda. The sequence continues at coordinate 137,630,647 of NC_090730.1, forward strand.
GAGGTAAAAATGTCAAAGTGCCTAGCTATAATCCCTTTGTGTTCAAATTTGAAAAAAAAAGACACAATGATACTTAAACATAATTAAAAGAAATTCACATAAAGAACGCATGAAACAGACGAAAGTGAATAAATGAATATGATTCAACTGGCTAGAGATTTATCTATCCATGGATATAAATAAACCAATATGACTCGGTTATTCTTATTTCTTTTTCTAAATAAAAATACATTTCTCGACATTCTGCGTCTCCTGACCCGTATAACTATTCAGAGTGATGGAACCATTATGAGATACGTTTCTTCAAAATGTTGTATTGAGAAACTTTTCAATGTTCGACATAACTTTATCATAGCTATTTATTAGTAACGTCTGAATAGCATCCCTTTAATTTCCCGAAATATTTTAATAGTGAGTATTTATGTATATATGTGTATATATATATATATATATATATATATATATATATATATATATATATATATATATGTATGTATGTATGTATACGTATGTATATATATATATATATGTATATATATACATAAATATATATATATATATATATATATATATATATATATATATACATATATATATATATGTATATATATATATATATATATATGTATATATATTTTATATATATATATATATGTGTGTATATATATATTTTATATATATATGTATATATAAATATATATATGCATATATATATATACATATATATATATATATATATATATATATATATATATATATATATATATAGTAAAATTCGGACGTCAATCAAAATTTCCCTAAATCATCATAATCGCTTCAAATCCAGTTAGTTGAGGTTTGGCCAGTCCCATGAAAGTGGACATCTTAATTCAATATCCTGGTTAAATTAATTAATAATTCAAAGAAAAAAAAAGAATAACGCGACGAGCCTTCTACCGTCATTCGTAAACAAACAAACTAGCGTGATCCATTACGATCATAAGCAGCCAAAAAGGATTGCATTTTTTTTTGGTATAATACCATGATCCTTAGCAATCATACTTACACTTGGATTCCACGCCATTCAAACCTGGGAAAAAAGCAAGATTGAGACAGCCAATGAAATCATGAAGCTCTAAAGCCATTAATGATCATAGAAAATGAAAATTAAAATTGACAGATTTCACGCAAAGGTTAGTCACTCTAGTGAAATGTCACCAGCCTTGGCATAAGCTGAAAATAATTATGCATGGAGACAGTTAGTACTTGTTAATGAATTATGGATTTAAATTTCAAGTAAGAGTGAAAATGCAACAGAGAAAATTAAGATAACCATTGCAATTATGGATGCAACTCTAAATGGAAACTCCGTCACCAGTGACATTCACCAGATTTTTAATATTGGTACTAGGGTTGTTATTAGATAGAAAAGGTTATAATCATATTGAATTTAAACTATATACCCTAGACATATAATACAGATACCAAACGCTGGTACTGTAATTATAACAGAAAAATATGATTACAGAATTACACACAGAGTATGATTACAAGGTCTATCAAATATAGCAATAAACCGTAATGTCTAACTCTACACTCCATCGTACGATAATATTTTATATTATATTAATCTACACAATACTAAAGACTATCATCTAACAACGAATAATAAAAAAAATCAATCTATTTATCATAAATAAGATGATGTAACTGAATACAAATAAATATGGAAATAAAATATTTACGTCTGTATATTATAACAAATTACTAAACAAAGGACTAAGTTCTAACAACTATACAATGAATTTAAGTTTCAGTAAATCAAGATTTATTTCTTAACACAGTACATTTGGGTCTAACCAAAGATACCTTGATTTTCAACTGAAAGTAATTTTCAATGAATGAAAACATTATCTATACTAAGTTATATTGAATAAGAAGTTAAATTTTATGAAAATGTATTACCAGACGTTCAAATAAGAGTCTAGCACATGATAAAAGAATCTGTAGATTTACACTGACACAAATGAGTTACTAAATTACAAAGAGTGGCATTGTACTCTGCCAAAACAAGACAGTTAAATCAGTTACTACGATCCAGATAAATGAAAATGTGATGTGCCAGATAACATTTCGTATCAATTAAGTACCTCTGTAATACTAGACCCAAAATATCAACTTCTACAACTAATCAATTAGTCTTCCCCTGAAAGATGAGTTACACTTATTAATCAACATGAAATAAATATGGACACTAAATGCAATTGTGGAGTTCCAATAGGGACAATGCATATATAAGTACTAATGACGTGATATTAAGTACAAGAACAATAAGTTTTATAAAAATACAGCTCGTGAATAATTTGAAACTGGATCAAATATTTGTTGCCCTAATTTTTTAAAACCATGTCTTTCTTTTCACATCGCTTCAAACTATACCCAGTAAGTACCAGACCATAATTTCAAACTGAATGTAATGAGACAATGTATCATTTCTTTTTAAACTTCAATACATGCCAATAATGTATTTCAAACTTAATTCTACAAATGACAATATAATTCCCAAGTTATCTGCTTCGTGGCATTGCATCATTTAAATAAGATGCTAAGTCTGGCCCTGGTCCATGGATTCATTTCAGGGTAATGTATTCATTCATACTGTAAACACTTTTCTGATAAAATACATCGGGCAGCTGGACATGAAGTATTGAGCCCATTTAAAATCCACATATGATTTCGATATTTACCATTTAATTACAGTAATAAGTAAATTTTCATAATGAAACTCACGATTATTTAGGATGAAAGACTATCATTAAAAATGAAAGCAAATTCGAAATATATATAGATATTTTTTTTATTTCATTCTAATTTACCCATGCTGTTTTTTTTTTTAAGAATTTTAAATACACAAACAAAATAAATATCTTGACGACATAGTCAAAATAATGACAATAATTACTTCCGCATATGTAAAAGATATTACACTACCGTGATAAGAAACTGAAAAAAAGTTTACAAATGAAAAAAAAAATACATCACGCTGTAATGAAGACGCCCAGACGCTGTATCTGATTATAATAATCATTATCATTTATACAAATTTTGCTTATTGCTGTATCTCATTTCGCGCTCCCCGCCTTCTTCCTTCACAAGCGCCGGAATACAAAACGAATGCCAAATTAGCTTGCATTGGAAATGACTTGATTTAGTTTCATATTTGAACGTTCCAGTCATTGCTTTCAATACCCTGCCACTCGGTCATAAATGTTAAACATTAGCTTAATAGGATATCATATTATGAATAAAAATAATACGCAATAAAGCATATTTTTATCTTTAGTTATGACATGGAAAAATAATACAGAGAACCCAAGACTATTTCTTATCACTGTGAGACAATGTAATGTTTGAATACAGATTCCTGAGACAATGTTAATACATGTAACAGTATTTCTCCTTCAATATATGTTTAAATCATTCAGTAGACTTTTAACACATAATCTATCACACTCAAGATTTATACATTTTTACTGAAATATTTTATGTCAATCGTTCAACAATTTCTTTTCTAGATTGTACGAAATGTTATTCCAAACCATTTCTTTCCAGATTAAAAGAATATAAGAGTTCATATTCCGAAAGGAAAAAAATTCTATACCTTTATCTTACATTACTGATCAACGCCTGAGTACAAACACCATCCTATGACCTTTAAAGGACGACACACCTCACAATCCCTTCCATTCGAACGCAGTCTCAAAGAGGCCTTAATATTTCTGGCCAAAGGTGAAGTTACCGACTCGAACTTTTTTTTTCACGGGTCAACCAGAAGCGAAATCACTTCCACTCAGCTTATGGCTTCTCTTTAATTACGTGTGAGATGACACGAGTCATCCAAAAGGAGAGTTTATTAGAGAGATCAAATGTGCGTTGACATCACTCAATGGGGGACTTTCCTAATTAAGTCTCAAAGAGGAAAGTTTCATCCCGGTAAATCATAACAAGCCTGGCTAAGAGAAAGAACGGTAACATTTTAACACCTGTAAGGGTATATATATATATATATATATATATATATATATATATATATATGTATGTATATATATATACATATATATATACATATATATATATGTATATATATGCATATATATATATATATATATATATATATATATATGTATATATATACATATATATATGTATGTATATATATACATACATATATATATGTATATAAATACATAAGCTTTATATATATATATATATATATATATATATATATATATACACGTATATATATATATATATATAGAGAGAGAGAGAGAGAGAGAGAGAGAGAGAGAGAGAGAGAGAGAGAGAGAGATGATGGGATCTATAAATTTTGGTCAGAATGTTCAGCACTGGGACCTCGTAGGCCATTCGGCCTCCATGTACAAGAGGAGCAAAACCCTGCAGTTACAGTATGAAGGAAAACTTAAGAAGTTAGAAAGCAAGACGAAAGAAAGGAAGTAAGAACGGAGCAACGTAGAAAGCTTAATAGGGAGAGCAAAAAAGACAGGTTTTAACATTATTTTTTAGTTCTTTTTTAGGTATTTATTATTTATTTGTTTCCATGCTTCATCTGCTATTACATTTTTATTTAGTCCGTGAACTGGAATATATAGTATTAATCTAAATCCCTATTTCAGATGGCATGAAAGGCAAGGTTAGTGAACCGTGTGACTAACGAAATTCCCTTCTGCTCTATTGGGCTTCTGACAAAGAAAGAAGGGAGCGAATTTATTCGGGAAATTCTATATCATTCTACTGTTATTATTCAATGCCGTTAAAATTTTTAAATTGTTGTTGTTTTCTAAACCTTTGTCATTTCTTAGAGAAATAACCATTTTTGCTTAAGGAAATATAATGATTTGACATCAATTTTTTTTTTTTATTTATTTATTTATTTTCTTTAAAGACTTCTTGAGGTCGTGGCTCTCCTAGGCGTGAGGATTTACTTTACTGAACTTTCCTCAAAAGGAGTGAAAGTGCGCTAGGCGCATAAATACCTTCATGATGTCTGCAAGACAACGTCGTAACTGAATAAAGGAAATCAAATGGACCAAATTACACCAGGACTTGCAGCAAGATGCATATATGACAAATCCTACCAACCCATGTACCTTATCCAGATTGATTTATTAATTTGATGTTTTCTGGCATCCTGACATCAAAGGTCCCTAACCGAACTTTATCCAGGAAAGAACCTTGTAAACAGTAGAAGTTACTTCTGAAAAAAAAAAAAAACTGCCCAGCGCTACTATTTTCATATAGATGAGGCAAAATAATGTGAGGACAAAGGTATTAGCACTTCTGCCTTCAACTTATTTCCTTTTCCTTGATCTAAGAGACCCTGCAAGGAACAATGGCGAGAGGGTTCCTCTCAAAGGACAAACTCACAGAAATCTCAAGCACTGTCGATTCTGATAGATGCAGCGGTAAGAACATTACACAAAGTGACTAGATCCTTGCTACTTTCATAGGCTAATCCTTTAAAGGATTCAGCATTCAATGGAAATGTTTCCTTGCTTGAGGGTACACTTGGGCACACTATTCTATCTTATTTCTGTTCCGCTTGTTTTGTTAAAGTTTTTATAGTTTATATAGGAAATATCTAATTTAATGTTGTTACTGTTCTTAAATTATTTTATTTTTCCTGCTTCCTTTCCTAACTGGGCTATTTTCCCGGGCTTTTCCAATTAGGGCTGTAGCTTAGCAAGTAATAATAATGATAATACTGAAGTGTTCACACTACCAAAACATTTGTATTCGTACCAAGTAATAAACAAAATGCAGAGCTGGTAAGAGTTTTGTTTGGTAACAATATCTTAAATAAACACGAATTACGAGAAGAAAGGCAGAACCAATATCCCAGTACAATTTCCAGTTGCTAGTCCTAGTAGGAAAATAGATCCTCCTCCGAAGCACACAACCCCCACCAGCGCACATTAAGAGACGCCCTTGGGTTGTCCCAACCCTGAATGACCGAGAATTCTCATAATGACTTTAGCACCAATTATATCATCTGTTCATCTCCCCTGACCAATAACTAACACTAGGGCTTGTGTTGGCCGATGTGATAACATCCCTGACTGATGAACGCCAGACTGGGGTTCGAGTCCTGCTCAAACTCGTCAGTTTCTTTGGTCGCTGCAATCTCACCATCCTTGTGGGCTAATGATGGGGGGTTTGGGGAAGTCTATAGGTCTATCTGCTGAGTCATCAGCAGCCATTACCTGGCCCTCCTTGGTCGTAGCTTGGGTGGAGAGGGGGCTTGGGCGTTGATCATATGTATATATGGTCAGTCTCTAGGGTAATATCCTGCTTGATAGGGCAATGTCACTGTCCCTTGCCTCTGCCATTCATGAGCGGCCATTAAACCTTTAAAAGCATTTAGTTCTTAGAATACTCGGGTGTATCTCTGTTCACTTAAGCAGTAAATTGTGTACCTGGTGGTTTATAAGCTGCCTTAGGAAGCAGCTACGGTGGAAAATAGTTTAACGCTAGTACTCTCACACCCTCATCCGAAAAAGAAAGGAAAATAAAGGCTCGCTGATATCCGAATGGTTTACAAGAAACCCTCTCAGAAGAAATTATGTATAGTTGAAAACTTTATAATGCGTGCAAATATATTTATATTCCTACACATCAATGAAAGTGTACGGAAAATACATAGTTAAAAAATCTATAAGGCGTCCAAATATATTCATACTTACAATCATACGCAAGAAAGAGTATGGAAAATATATAATTGAAAACTCTATAAGGTGTTTAAAATTTTCCACAACATACTCATTACATGAAAAAGTATATAATATATTTGTAAATATATCTAACTACGTTTTTCCGTCCTGTTTTTAAGGAAATCGAACAAGTCTTTTTTTTTTTTTTTAAACCACTCATAGAGACTCGTCATCAACCATCCTGTAGTAATAAGCTTGAAAGTTATTTGCTAAGCACTCCTGAAAAACTCTAAATAATTCAGTGTGTTTTGTCTTTAATAAAGAGCCAAAGCAAACGGCAACCTTCCAGTAACTTCAACCCCGAAGACGTAAGCCTTCAGGGGTAAAAAGTTGCTAGGAAATTGGCCCTTGTATTCAACCCGGAAATTCTGGAAATGACTTCCATGTCCTGGAAATCCAGGGACCCTCACAAATTTCGGGCCAAAGCCCCAGAGGACACGTGGTATCAGCTGTGCTGTGATAACGCTAAGTTCGAATATACCCTCCAAGTTCTGAACTGCAAAAATGTCTTGGGAAGACCATTACGGAAACTTTCTCAGGACGAAATAACTTTCATCTACGACAAAATATTCTTCAAGAAACAGAGCATGTTTCAACAAACAATCGGTGTATCCTCTGTGAAATCACGGAATATTACCTTATAAAGAATACATATTCATAGTGAACGAAGGCAAAACCCTATCTCAAAATATTCTTTTTACTTGATAGAATACAAATCATTCATACTGAAAAGAAGCCAATAACTTATAAAAGAAAGAAATATTTTTCATGAACACCTAAATATTCCACATGAAAGGCTAAAAAATTCATTAAAGAAAAGAATATTCCAAGCTAAAAAAAAACATGATTTCTTCAAAAATATACATAAATTCCAACAACACAGGAACATTCCCAAATCCTTTCGCAGCAAGCCAACAGTAAAATGAGTGTTGGAGAGGAACAGACACACTTTCACGCACATCCACAAAAGGTAACATCTATATTCATATGACTAAAAGAAAATCACACCAGTTCCACATGTTGCACTCCATTAATGAAAAAAAATAACGGAGCAGTTGTTTTTAAAATTTAGTGGCCGTCAACAAATGTTATAACAAATTTTAATTTAAAAACAGCGAGAGAAAGCCTGTAAAAGTATACCACTAATGTCAAAGGACTCCGGTTTCTACCGCTACAAAAAATATTTAGGGGACCATCTGCCCAAATTAAAGTCCAGATAACAAGGATTAAAACAACAACTTACGATAACTGTAACCTCTTCGGGAGAAGCAAAAACTACACAGCAAAGACCAATAATCAACACGGGGAAATGGACAAAGGAACAAACATTCAAACAAAGCACCGGTTCCCCTATCTTCTGGTCCAGAGATAATGAGATACGCCCGGGTAATCATACGCAGACATTAGTCTCCGATGTGAATAAACGACATCATAGGTTCGTCTCTATTTTCTCTGACCTATTGTCGAAATTGAGCTTGGGAGACTACACAAAACAACATCAACAATTACGCTCTGTTTGCACCATCAAAGAACGCATGTTTGGATGTGTACACATACGCTCCATCAAAGATTATCTGTTGATCCATAAATGTGCGTAGTTTAATAAATGACGGAGAGAACAGTTTGATGAAAGTACAGGATTTGCGTATTTAAAAAAAAAAAAAAAAAAATTAATGTACCCGAGCCGGCAAAATATGACAGCTAAATATCTAGATAGATATGCACACACATGCACACGCGCACACACACAGATTCAACCTTTCTCACTCCCTTTCTCCTTTCCTAACTACAACATGGCAGTTTCGGCTATTTGTGGGAGATTTTGGTTTCCGATTGTATCTCTCGGGGTAACCCCTCTCACCAGGGTACGGCTACTTCCTCTCCCCCTACAGAGGGATGGCGAGAGACCGAGTGGTCATACGTCTGGCAATGCCGATGAGCGTGACAAGGAAGAAATATATTTACATATAGCCAGAAACTATCGAGCTTGAGAATGTTTCAAACTCCCGTCCAACAGATTGCCGGTCAGGAACGTTTCCAATAGTTGCTATTTATCAAAAGCGCATTATCTGAAGTGTGTTATTTTTAAGCCAGTTAATTAATGATACATTACATTATATATATATATATATATATATATATATATATATATATATATATATATATATATATATATTTATATATATACATATATATATATATATATATATATATATATATATATATTAAATATTCCTTATTGCTTACACACTTCTACTCAAATCTCACCGTCATTTAATAATTCTTTGTCTTATTTTCTTCTCATAAATATATTGTGATTCAATCTTGATATTCTATCTACTTTAAAAAGTTCACCCTCCATTTATCCTTGCCTACTTTATGAACAGCTTCCACAGATTTCTTTCTTCTAAGTAAAGAACTCTCCCTCAATAAATTATCTCTTCGTCATTATAAATATCTCCCTCACTCCCATCACCATCAATGTTATCAATCTTTCCTTCGATGTTCGCCCTTGTCTATAATGAAACGCTCTAACCTTTGTATCTCTCCTACGCTGCCAGCCTTGCCCTAAACGTTCCACCTGGATTATAAGGATGTCCATCATCTGCATTTTATCTCGGGCATTATTAATCGCTGCCTTGGAGATACGCAGTAAACGTAATCGCACATGCAAGTGACCTCGAAAGCCTCTCGGCTTCCTGTCACTCTTTGCCCTTTCGGTCTAACTCTTCAAATAGACTTCCGTGACTTATTCATCCCGGGAGATAATTTAACGTTTCACCTGCATCTTTACTCCTCGTTGCAGTACAAACAATTTCATTTCCCTCCAGTTGTTTTTGCTATGTTTTCACCAGCAAATCCGATTATTGAAGGTTATTTTTATCTCGTCAATGCTCAATTCGTACCCTAGTCAAGTCGGCTGCATTGGAGCTCCCTCATCCCCAAAACATTAGGACAATAGTTCGTCAGAATCTTAGTTTTAATTGTTGTGCAATACTGAAATGTCAGAAGTCAAACGCATGCAGCTTTACTAAGTCCTCTTGTGTTAGTTCCACGGTTCTGATTATTAATCTATGTTTCCCACTATAAAACACAAATGCACACACACACACAAGTACACAGTCTATGCACTGTTTTCGTCAATCGACTAAATATAGCAGACGTGCCTTTCTAAACTCGAGATCCAACAGAAGTGCCTGAAGCCTATCAATACCGATCTCTCCGAAAATAGAAAGGTATTGTGTGGGATATAGAAACATGGCCTCACCAAAACAACGCCAACTGAGGTCATTTTTACTTCACCTTAACAAGCCAAAAAACATTTACATTTAATCCACGTAATTTATCATCAATATAGTAACCAAGGAGACGTTTAATATTAGACCAATCCAACAGAATTTCTACGCAAATTACTTCCTTGAGATGGAGTATTCATTGTTATTCAGAGGATCAACGAACTTAGAGAATCTATTGTTCAATCCAGTTCAAAGATAACTGCTTTTGTTTTGATGACCTTTCAATCAACTTTAATTTTTTTTCAGTGTTAAAATCATTTCTTCCTCTGAATTTCATGGCAAATTGTAACAGAAATATGATCAACGTTCAACATTAAGTTAATCAACTTAGTTACACAAAAGATTGAATTTGAGTGAGACTTTTATATACCAAATCTAATAATGGATTTGTTTATGAGAATCGGTTAACTCTTGACAATGGGAAAAATAACTAGAGAAGTGTAATATATCAAGTAATTATTGTTGGTAGCAATTGCAACATATAGCCAATATGAACCAGTGAAGAAACAAACCCATCATTAAACTATTTTCATGAAAAGGTAATTAACTGATACTCAACTTTAATAACATAGATTTTGTCACAACGCTTTTACTCGTGTAGTCGGCAACAACTAAACTATATAATGTGTAATCAGTTACAAAACTTTCGAATTAATATGATACAAACAAACCCTTCACTCACTGAAAATTGGTAATCCTAAGATTACTTAATTATTCTTTCGCCCTTTCTAATAAACCAGAATTGATTCACTCTCATGGAATCCAAACTTATAAACTATCTTCTTTAAGAGGCTGGTTTACCTCTTCTTTCGCGGTTAAGCCCTTTTAATCTTCCTTTCCATTCTTTTATCTGGTCTTCTTCATGCCAGGGATAGAAAAAAAGGCACAAGGTTTCCCGTCCTATTGGACTTTACTCTTAAATAACCAATACACTGAAGGAGTTAGTATAGGATGAACTTACCGGTGGCATAGTCGAGCGCAAAGAGTTCCTCCACATTGCCAGAGACGATGGTGTACATGATGGGATCTGCCGAGGGACTCTCCGCCTCTACTCTGACGACGGGCGTTCCCTTGGGGGCGTCCTCGTTGACGGATACGCTATACCTAGCCGAGGTGAAGATGGGGCCCTCTGCCGAAACCACCCTACAACAGAAGTAATATTCCCCATATAAGTGTGTGTGTGTGTGAGAGAGAGAGAGAGAGAGAGAGAGAGAGAGAGAGAGAGAGAGAGAGAGAGAGAGAGAGAGAGAGAGAGACTATGACCTCTGACATTTAATGACGTTCACAATATACGACATTGTAATGTGAAAACTACCACCGTTATTATCAGTATTCATAAATATAATTTCCCTTCATAATAGTACAAGAAAAAGTCTCACCTGATCATGACATGCGCCTGGGAGCTCAGGGGCTGCTTGCCCCCATCGTAGGCGGCGACAGTGAGGCTGTAAGTCTTATCGGCCACCATCAACGACTGCTTCAGGGAAATCTCCCCAGATTTCTTGTTTACGGCGAAGAGCTCGCCACTCCCTCTTACCAATTCATAGCGAACGGTGCCGAAATCCTCTGCGTCGGCATCTACAGCCCGCACCTTCAGGAGAGACGTGGGAAGGGTGTATTATGCTCTGTTGCAAGAATAAGGTTTCAAAGGCATAGGACGTCAATCTATTCCTCAGTGGCTTTGGACATAATAAAATTAATCTAACAATGGGAAAGGGCACCTAATCTTGAAAAGGACAAATTATTTAATGAACCCTGGTGTATATATAAAGTGGGAGTAATTCTAACATCATGTAAGAAAATGAAATGGACAGGGACAGGACATATAATGAGAATGACAGACAATAGATGGACATCAAGAATAATAAAATGGGTCCCTCTAGATTGCAAGAGAAGCAGGGGACGGAAGAGAAGACGATGGATTGACAAACTAAGAAAGTTTGCGGGTGTGGACTGGCATAGAAAGGCCATAAACAGACGAGAGTAGGACATGTCTGAGGCCTTTTTCTGTAGTGGACTAGAACGGATGATGATCATGATGATATATATATATATATATATATATATATATATATATATATATATATATACATCATCAGCAGCTGCATTGTCCACTACAGGACAAAGGCCCCAGGCATACCCTTCAACACGCGCCTGTTTAAGATCTTTCTATGCCAGCCTACAACGGCAAATTTTCTTAGTTCTCTTCCTTCCCATGCTTCTTTTGCAATCTCTATGGGCCTACCTGTTATTCTTCTTGACTATTTTTTGTTATTCTCATTCTATGTCCTACCCCTGTCCATTATGTTTCTTTTGTGTTTATGTAATTAGAATATCCTCTACTTCAGCTTGCTCTCGTATTCATGTTGCTCTTTTTTTGTCTCTTAGTGTTATTATTATTATCATCCATATATATATATATATATATATATATATATATGTATATATATACATATATATGTGTATATAAGTATATATATATATATATATATGTAAATATATATACACATATATATGTTTATATAAGTATATATATATATATATATAGATAGATAGATAGATAGATAGATAGATAGATAGATAGATATTCAACAAAATTATACACAAATAGAGAGCGAAGCTAAGAAAAACCTGAATTTAAAAAAAAAAAAAAATGAGCAAAACAGCAATCTTATTTCCTGAGAGGTCTGAAGTGATAGGGAGACATTTGTATGCAAATCTGAAGGGGATCGTTAAGAGCTCGCGCTCTACCTAGGAGAAACCCAGGGCCGGCCCATTTGGCGTGAATCCAATGGACCAGAATTAGAGAAAGAGTCCCTGCTGTGATTACCTTCGTAACGACGTGTCCTCTCTCGGCAGACGTGGAGACGAGCGCGATGTAAGGCTGATTGACAAAGATGGGCTCATTATCATTCACATCCATTACCACCACGTGAACCAGGACATGTGCAAGGTTCGTCGGCTCTTCGGCGTCCTTCGCCTTTAATGATGGAGAAAGAGAAAAAAGAAATGGCTTAAAAGGTAAAAAAGGTCAGCGTAAAAAACAAATCCAACTGCAACACAATAAAAAAAAGACAAGAGGAAAAAACGGTTTCGCTGCAAGATGCATCGGAATCGCTTCCTCTCATTTGCATGTGAAAACAGTGTTGGTAAAGCAAGACCAAAGACCTCTTCGGTCTTAAATAACTCTTTGAGTTGGCCAGCGCTCCAGATAGTAGACACACTGCAATGTCATGAAAGTTATCGAGGGTCTCTTTCGTTCGGAACAAATTTCTCAGAAAAATTTACATGTTTACGATTCTCCCGATAACAAGGAACCGTGAGCAGCATACAATTTAAATGAGATTAAGATTTAGGGACAAACCACAACAAAATGCACCCGCTTTCTGCGGTAACTCAAGTCGAATACAGCAACGAACAAATATAAATAAACTTACCTCAATAACTAACGTAAAGTGGTCTTTCACTTCTCGGTCAAAAGGCTTTCCAGTGGTTTTGATAATACCTGCTGTAGGTCTGATTTCAAAGGTATCAGTAGGGTTGAGGATGGAATACTTGATATGGTGATTGAGAGTCTGACCTTTGACCCCAACGGCAACCAAGTTCACCTCTTTGGTGGAGTTCTCAAAGACATTGGCGAAATACTTGTCCTGGGTGAAGACGAGGCTGGAAAGAGGAGCCTCCAAGACTGTGATCTCAGCCGTGGCTGTGGACGTAAAGGCGCCATCTGTTGCTTTCAGGGTCAGGTTGTAATGGCTCCTCAAGTTCAATTGGTCCCTCACGTACAAGCAATTGCTCGAATCGTCAAAGGCGAAGCGCTTGGTCTCGTCCCCGTCCACGATCGAGTACTTCATCGGAGGCTTTTCGGCGTCCTTGTAGCGATCCCTTTCGGAAGCCTCTCCTGAACGGTTGATGCAAAGGACGCGAACCCCAACGTAAGTAGGGAGGTACAAGTCGGAGGAGTAATAGGGCTGCGAAAAGGCTACGGGCGGAGCAGATACACTCCTGACGGTGACGATGACAGAGGCCGGGGCAACGCACTCCCGCTTGGGGTCTCCTCCGTCGATAGCCCAGACGCTGAAGGGAACTGTCATTCCGGCAACATCTTCCAGATTGCCTGACACTCTAACGGCACCTGTGGGAGGAGAAGAAGACGAAAAGTATAATTAAGGAGAAGTTCATTAATAAAGGACAACATTAGCAAACTTCTACTCAATATCTCGAGAAAATTGTTTTAGTTTTATGGCTTAATGGTATTTCAGTCTAAAATGGAAATGATAAGGGATTCTTATTAATAAAATCTAAGAGGTTTTATGGGTAAAATGAGAGAGAGAGAGAGAGAGAGAGAGAGAGAGAGAGAGAGAGAGAGAGAGAGAGAGAGAGAGAGAGAGAGAGAGAGAGAGAGATAAAAAATGAAGAATGAAATTTTCAAGGAAAAGCAGAATAAAAGAATAAATAAATAAGAATACATGTCTACCATATCAGAAAAAAAAAAAAACAAGAAGACGAATATTTTCAAATAACAATAGTACGTCTGACAGGCAATGCATACAAATCCCTTGAAATTGTCAGATGAACGTGAGATAAGGAACGGATACAGATACTGCCTTTCTCTCTCTCTCTCTCTCTCTCTCTCTCTCTCTCTCTCTCTCTCTCTCTCTCTCTCTCTCTCTCTCTCTCTCTCTTTTTCTCTTCAGAAAAATAGAGACAGCGAGACAGAGCCATGACTTTGAGTGATGGTTAATACAGATAGGCCACGAAGAAAAAAAATGGACGATAATTAAATTTAAGCGTTATATAGAAAAAGTTTTGGGGAAGGGTCCTCGTCGGTTATTAATGGAAGTTCCCCTTCCGCGGTTTCATTATACTTTAATGAACTTCGCCATCAGCCTTCCTGGTTTGTTGAAGAGGAATCAGCTTGCCTCTACTTAGCTCGTTCGAATTTTCCAATGCCTTTCTTGACATTGTAAAAGGAGGTCGAAATGCCTTTTTAATTAAGAGGAGGCCATTGGAAAAGGCAAATAATTGCCCTTGACTATCTCTGAATAGAAATCAAAGGGAGAAATGTAATGGCCCTTGACTATCTCTGGATAGAAATCAAAGGGAGAAATGTAATGGTCCTTGACTATCTCTATATAGAAATCATAGGGAGAAATGTAATGGCCCTTGACTATCCCTGAATAGAAATCAAAGGGAGAAATGTAATGGCCCTTGACTATCTCTGAAATAGAAATCAAAGGGAGAAATGTAATGGCCCTTGACTATCTCTGAAATATAAATCAAAGGGAGAAATGTAATGGCCCTTGACTATCTCTGAAATATAAATCAAAGGGAGAAATGTAATGGCCCTTGACTATCTCTGGATATAAATCAAAGGGAAAATGACCCTTGACTATCTCTGAAATATAAATCAAAGGGAGAAATGTAATGGCCCTTGACTATCTCTGGATATAAATCAAAGGGAAAATGACCCTTGACTATCTCTGAAATATAAATCAAAGGGAGAAATGTAATGGCCCTTGACTATCCCTGAATAGAAATCAAAGGGAGAAATGTAATGGCCCTTGACTATCTCTGGATATAAATCAAAGGGAAAATGACCCTTGACTATCTCTGAAATATAAATCAAAGGGAGAAATGTAATGGCCCTTGACTATCCCTGAATAGAAATCAAAGGGAGAAATGTAATGGCCCTTGACTATCTCTGAATAGAAATCAAAGGGAGAAATGTAATGACCCTTGACTATCTCTGAAATATGAATCAAAGGGAGAAATGTAATGGCCCTTGACTATCCCTGAATAGAAATCAAAGGGAGAAATGTAATGACCCTTGACTATCTCTGAAATATGAATCAAAGGGAGAAATGTAATGGCCCTTGACTATCCCTGAATAGAAATCAAAGGGAGAAATGTAATGGCCCTTGACTATCTCTGAATAGAAATCATAGGGAGAAATGTAATGGCCCTTGACTATCTCTGAATAGAAATCACAGGGAGAAATGTAATGGCCCTTGACTATCCCTGAATAGAAATCAAAGGGAGAAATGTGATGGCCCTTGATTATCTCTGAATAGAAATCGTAGGGAGAAATGTAATGGCCCTTGACTATCCCTGAATAGAAATCAAAGGGAGAAATGTAATGGCCCTTGATTATCACTGAATAGAAATCAAAGGGAGAAATGTAATGGTAAAGAAAATGGTGTTTGATAGAGCAATCAAGGCGATGTATTTGTTCCTTGATAGAATGGAGGCTGTATAATAGAGAATGGGGAATGAGGATACTTTTTTGTGATCAAATAAATCTGCCAGAAAAGTGCAAAATAAGGAGAACATTTGTAAGAGAAAATATTTTTACGGGAGCAAATGAAACGACCAATTCGTCTATGAAAAGAAAAGACGTTATATGATTTTCGAAAAATAGACTTGAGAAATGGATTTGCTATTGAAAGGAATGAAGTGTAGACATGTAAAAATGAAAAAGAAATTAATTCAATTTAAAAAAAGAATTAATTAAAAAATGAAAAACTTAAGATAAGGCAAAATCCTCTGCCTATCTGAAAGTGAAATTACTTTGCAAACTAAAAACAAAAAATGTCAAAAATAGAAATTGTTTACAAAAAGGACAAGAATATTAGTAACTAGTGGGAGGTTGATATAATAAAATAATAGGAATAAAAAAAATATTCGGAAATTATACTAAATCATATGAATATAAATTAATACAGTATACAGGTTATACAGCCATCTAAATTTCAAAATACTGAAAGTATTACAGAACAAAAAAAAAAAAAAAAAAAAAAGAACTTATGTGAAATGCAGTAGCGAAAGGAAAAAAAGAAACGAACCCATAAAAAAACAGGAACCTGGATGAGAAACGGACTCAAAAAGATAGAAAAGAAAGAGATAAACTGGCAGAGGAGGAAAAGAGTTGAAGGATGGACCCCCCTCAAAAAACAATAAAGCGAAAGATTGGTAGAGGTCTCGTTCTTTGCCGTTTTTATTCGCTATGATTTCGCAGATTGTCATGCAAACTTTATTACTTTAAATTTAGAATGCTAATTTGGGTATTTTTCACCTCGCACGTTCCAATTTTGAGGTCATGGATTTTTATTCAAGTCAGAAAATTCCTTAGCTATAACGTTTTGTTATTAATAAACTGTTTGAAAGACTAAACAAATACAAAAAAGGTCTATATTAAAAAAATAAAATACACAAACTTTTCATTCATTTACATCTAAAATAACATAAAAAGTTGAAATGTAAGCGATACTTTGTATAATATATACACACACAAACACACACACACACATATATATATATATATATATATATATATATATATATATATATATATATATATATATATATACACACATATATACAAGTAAATGAAATAGAGAAAATAGAAAATCTATTTTTCTCGGTGGTCACCGATTCCTTTGCTAAAAAAAAATATATAAATTAATGAAAAAATTGTACAAAAAAATTCAACCATTAAAAATTTTCCCTTCCCATACGGCATTAATACAAGGATTTGAACTTTCGATTAAATACTATAAGAGTTACAGTTTTCATAAAATATTATTCAAGGCCTGTGTGATCTGGGACTAATGAGTCAGCGCAGGGATATCACAGCGTGAAGTCGGATTTTAGGTTTATCAATTAAAAAATGATAAAACCTCAAACACATTTTCTCTCTCTCTCTCTCTCCTCTCTCTCTCTCTCTCTCTCTCTCTCTCTCTCTCTCTCTCTCTCTCTCTCTCTCTCTCTCTCTTTCCGAACGTAATGAGCTTGTTCGTTCGTAATCCTGAATGCAAGAAAACATTTGTATAACCTAAAAAAAATTGACGATTATCTCAAAAAACAGGTGCAACTGTCCCCATACCTCTTATCACATACATTCTGTATTCATACAAATATGTGGATCTTAGAAATAAAATAAAATGAAAAAATGGAGGAACGAAAAATGAAAAGAAAGCAGTTTAATGACCCTGAAGCGAGTATTTTAAAGCTGATGTATGTGGACGATAGGAGAATGATCTGAATACTGCAAGAATAGAAGAGATCGATGTAAATTAGATATTAATTATGAAAGTGATGATGGCGAACGTTAGGAGAGCAAAGGGGAGGTTAAAGAATGCGAAGGGAATAAAAGCTGATATAATCAAAACTGAGAAATCATGGAATGATGATAACTGTGATTTTCATTGGCTGATCACGGTAAGTAATAAACATGAGAAAGATTCCGATCTATTAAAATGAATAATTGCCTAATTATATATGAATAATACATGTAAGTCATAGCCAGTGTATTTTAGTTATGAGTAAGGTAGGAGTTTAATTATGAATACTAAACAAGAGAAAGAATAATATGAGACGATATGAGAGTACTGAAGCAAGTAATAGGTTGTGTGGATCTGATTTCCTATGAAAATACGGAATAAAATAAGATGGCCTTTGTCAAGTGTTCATTACGTCTCCTTGACTATTTAATCTCATTATGAATGAAGAAATTGAGTGATCAAAGTGAAAGACTTACGCATGTATAATGCAATAATATCATGAAAGAGGTTGCCAGCCAATGATGCTTTAGGATGGAAAAATTGACAATATAAAGCCAAATCAGGTAAAGACGGGTAAATTGGTGATGAAAACATTGAGAAGTGGATGTCAAGATGGATAATGGAAGTGGGCCAATAAAATGTTTGATTCCTATAAGTATTTGGAAAAACTGCAACGGAAAATGATGATGGGTGAGATAAGAAATGTGTCGCAGAATAATTGGAGCAATTAAAGGTAGCAGGGGCTCTGCAGGATTTGGAGAGAAGAAGAGACTGCCTATCGATGAGAACATTCGAACGTAGGAAGGGAATGAAGAACAAACTCTCTCGGCTGGGAATGATGAATCGATGGCGATTATTAATGAAAAACAAATATGAGACAGATTTCTTACTTAATATGGGAAGAATAAGAACGGTACAAAAGGTATATTATGTAATTAACACAATGTACTAAAAATTCTAACATGGTAGAAAGCGAGTTTGGTTAGGAATGGAGAATATGGAACTACTACTACTACTACTACTACAGAGAGAGAGAGAGAGAGAGAGAGAGAGAGAGAGAGAGAGAGAGAGAGAGAGAGAGAGAGAGAGAGAGAGAGAGATGATTAAATGAAAGAAAAGATTTGCCGGAAGGTACGGCCGATAGAAAAATTAAATCAAAGATTACGGCGGTTGGTGCAATGTACATGAAAGGGTTGATTCACTGTTCATGAGCCTTCCGGTAAGGGCATAAACCATGTATTAACTCGGAAATACTACATATTGCAAGAACAATTTACACATACAAACACATTATATATATATATATATATATATATATATACTGGTATATATATATATATATATATATATATATATATATATATATATATATATAAACTGTTCTTGTAATATATAGACAGACAGATAGATAGAAATAAATAGATATATAAACGCAATAACTAATACTTGAAAGTGTAAATCCAAAAAAGAAACCTATGTGCAGATTGGTAATATGATCTTGCAATAATTCCTCCTAATACCTCAAGTCCATTATTCAAATTAATTCATGAGAATGACGACGTTAAGCCTCAGCTCGATGAGGGATAACAGGGATGTCATGTTATTAAGTGGCGACGACCTGATTCAATATAGAAAAATATAAATTTGATTTGTTTGTTACCTGTCCAGGGTGTTGATTTTATTCGAAAATTTGTACTTTCACATTTTTCACGGGTAATATGATAATACTTTCTTTAATTCTTTCTTTAACGTAATAAAATACAACTCGTTAGAAGGGGCAAGTGAAAATTGAGATGAGTCTCTCACTTTGGAACAACTGATTATTTCTTTATTTAATAATATCTTCTAAACATATACGTACCCCCCAAAAAATATTATTAAAAACACAAATCTCTAAAACCGTGGACTAATGTATTATTCGTGCTTCAATACCACCAAGTCCGAGAATGTACGTCATTATCCGAAATTCCAGCACGATGACTAATTAGGACTACAGAGCACAGCATTAGCGTACCGAATGTTCAACACAAATAAGTTGAATTGAAATAAAGAATCTGGTTGAGATTGTATCCATATTTCCTAATACTTTCCCAGTTCCCAGGAGGAGGAACCGTTGTTTTCCAAAATCCAATTATCCTTTCTTTTCATTCCTTACTTTCCCCTTATCCCCAAGGCTTCTTACGAGGTATACAATTTTCCCTTTTCAATTAATAAGCCTAAGAAAAGGTACAGTATATGTAAGGTCTCGTTCTAATGATATCAAATATATAAGGGTTATTTATTCAGCTATCTGTATATTATCATCATCATCATCTCCTCCTACGCCTATTGACGCAAAGGGCTTCATTTAGATTTCGACAGTTGTCTCTATCTTGAGGTTTTAATTCAATAATTCTCCATTTATCATCTCCTCCTTCGCTCTTCATAGTCCTCAACCATATAAGACTGGGACTTCCAACTCTTCTAGTGCCTAGCTGAACGTATGGTGAACTAATCTCTCTTGGGGAGTGCGAAGAACATGTCCAAACCATCTCCTACTACCCCTCATCATGATCTCATCCACATATGGCACTCGAGTACTCTCTCTTAGAGTTTCACTTCTAATCGTATCCTGCCATTTAACTCCCAATATCTTTCTGAGGTCTTTGCTCTCAAATCTACTAAATGTATTGGAGATTGTTTCATTGTCATGTCATGACTCATGTTCATAGAGTAACACGGATATCACTAAACTGATATATAGTTTGATTTTTATATGTAATTTCAATGATTTGATTTCCAAATTTTACTTAACCTAGCCATTGTCTGATTTACTTTTTCAATATTTCACCAAACTCTTATTCTAAAGATCCTGTATTGGAGATCATAGTTCCTAAATACTTGAATGATTCTACCTCATTAATCCTTTCGCTTTCCAATGATATCTCATCTTCCATTGCATACTCTGTTCTCATCATCTGACTTTCTTCTATTTATCTTCAGCCCAATCTCGTGTGATATTTCAGGCATTATAACAAGCAAGCATTGCAAATCCTGTGGTATTCTGCTATCAAGGACAGCATCATCAGCATACTCTATGTCTGCTAAATTCTTATCACCAATCCAGTCCAATCCTTCTCCACCATCTCCGACTGTTCTACGCATTTCAAAATCCATGAGAAATATATACAACATAGATGACAACACATTCCCTTGGAGTACTCCACTGTTCACTGGAAATTCATTTGAGAATACTCAATTAACATAAACTTTGTACTTGCTATATATATATATATATATATATATATATATATATATATATATATATATTTATATATATAAATATATATGTATGTATATATATACATGTATATATATAAATTTTTATATATATATGTGTGTATACAGTATATATATATATATATATATATATATATATATATATATATATATATATATACATACTCACACACACATATATATATAAATTTAAATATATATGTGTATACAGTTTATATATATACATACACACATACACACACACACACACACACACATATATATATATATATATATATATATATATATATATATATATATATATATACATAAGTATGTTTTTGTAGCTGAATGTATAAAAATAAAAACTTACTCTTCGATAAAAGGTAGTTACGAAACTGGATCTGATAATAGCCCATGCATGACAAACGTGACTTTCTCTCTCTCTCTCTCTCTCTCTCTCTCTCTCTCTCTCTCTCTCTCTCTCTCTCTCTCTCTCTCTCATGTGTTTGTATATAGACACGAGTGTGCGTTCCGCATGCACAAAAGTACAAAGACCATCTATTTCTTCCCATAATTGGTTGAGTGCTGACAGTGCTCTGTTAAATAACTGGAATATCCCTCGTACAAAGAACCCGAGTTCACCCACGTAACAAATGACAAGCAAAAGTAATAAAGGGAGCACCAAATAAAATGCCTTTTCCGGTAAATATCAATTACGGCCGTCACTCAAGTCATGTATGCCGAATGGAGAGACGAGTTACAGCGGTTCAACATTGTTTAATTCTATGCAAATAAGGAAGATGGTTTTTTCCATATATTCCTAAAATGCTAGATTTGCAAAAAAAAAAAAAAAAAAAAAAAAAAAAAAAAAAAAAAAAATTAGTGGAGAGACAGGGGTATGTTCACTCATTTTCCTTTCCTCTATTTCATCAAATGGAGTCGACAAACTTGCATAATATTCAAATTTGTAAAATAGTACTCGAATAACAGAGAAATAAGTATGTGAGGGTACGGATGCGGTACTCTTTCTCTCTAATTATAGTACATCACAAGTAAGAATATTTGTCAAAATATAGCAAATAGAATTCGTTTAAAAGTTTCCATGCAAAATCCACATTCTATTTTGTCAATTTTCATAGCCTAACTTGTAATACATGGCCTACAATATCATAAAATACTATAAATTTTACTAATTATATACTTGTAAATATTTTTTTTCAAAATCTTTTATAATTACCTATTCATTTACTTTCATCTCAAGTCATCTGAATGCAAATGATCTGCAACATACTTACCGTTATACAGTTGCAACCACTGACTGTACACGCAAAACATCATTGAAAAAAAAAATATGATTAATTTCGAGTAAACATCTGTAAGGTTGTGGTGGCCTAATGGGAACGTTCATGACTCGCTATCTGTGGGTCGAGAGTTGAAGCACGCTACTATCCAAGAGTTTCCGTATGCGTACTGTCTTTATTTGAAGGATAAGGGTCTACCTGCATAGTTACCAGTAGACATTGTCTGGCACTCCCAGGTCTTATCTTTGGACTCTGATCATATGTATATATTGACCATCTCTAGGACATTGTCCGATGCATTGCTTCTGTCGGCCATGACTGAACTTTAAATATTTGGCGCTAATATGCTTTTGTCACTAAATAGAAAAACACGTTGACAATACAAGTCAACGAAATTTCGAATTACACTGTCAACATCCATACTAATACTTGGAACAATAATATAAATGTGATGATTATTTTTCATGAAAATTACACAGTGGAGGAGCAATAAAACTTGTGAAAATTTTGCAAAATAATTTAAAAAATAGAGATCCTTCAAGGCCGAATTCGCTTCCAACTCTCACCAGTAGTGAGCCAATACACTAACAACCTGAGTCAAATGTCAATGAGCCACCGGAACTCAAGAAATTTTCCCGATATTGGTCACGTCACTTTTGTCTGACCCCCTCAAAACTTTCTGTCCCGAAAGGAGAATGTTGCCTTCATTTCGAGTGGGTATATATATCTAATTCAGGCAAATTATACAAGGAATTTGATTTGTTTATTTGTCTATTAGATGTATATATTTCATAAGACTAATAGTAAAACGTAATCGAAATAACACTACAACAATTAATCCATAGCTCAGTACCACAGATATATCTTGAAAATTGATAATTCCTCTAGTGAAGACAGACGACAAAGAGACACTCAGGCTATTCACATTCTTACTTAGTGAAAAAAAAAATCGAAGTGGAAATCGCATATACATCCGGGTTTGGAGAAAAAATTGAAAGGAAAGATAGAAAATTTTCATTGTTGTCCAAGGACTACCACAAATCCTATACGAACCTTGGAAGAATCTCCTTTGCCCCGATCCCCCATTTTGACCCCACCTCCCCCCAATAAAAAACAACTAACCCAGTGATCCAAACCGTCATCTCTCATTCCATCCAGACTTCTTGGCTTTTTTCCCCTTTTCACATTTCCGTTTTCTCACTCTCCCCCTTTTTCATTTCCCCCAAGGCAAGGGACATCAACTTCTGCCATATGTCTCATGGTGATCTTTCCTGTAGATGATGATCTTCACCAGTGATGACGACTGACGAGTGTCTCTGCAGACAAACGACATCTACACCATAGCCAAAAACAAACCCCCCCCCCCCTTCTCACTCTCTCGTGTGACCCTCATCCCCTCCTTCCCTCTTCTTACTTTCGCATGTGAACATACAAAAGAAAAGGTCATGTAAAAGGTCAAGACAATAACATGAGCAACTATGAACTCGAGACTTTTACTGCCGAGGCATACCTGCATTGACGCATAGATACATGTCCCGTCTTCGCAGCATCAAATCGATGGCTTTGCATAGAAAGTGACACGGAGTAAAGGTGGTCATGAACGAAACAAAACATTCTAGTTGTCTAAGACGCTCTGAAGCAGGATACTCTGCATTATGGTGGTGTGTGTATATGTGTTTGTATGTATGCATGTATGTATGTATGTATGTATATATATATATATATATATATATATATATATATATAATTTATACAAAAAAGAATATTCATGAATATGAGCTAATAGCGCATAGCGCACACACACACACACACACATATATATATATATATATATATATATATATATATATATATATACACATATATACATATATATATATATATATATGTATGCACATACATATATATATATATATATATATATATATATACACACATATATACATATATATATATATATATATATATGTATGTACATACATATATATATATATATATATATATATATATATATATAGCTACTCAAATGTTTTGCACTAAATATAATGAATAAACTCTTCCAAGCTCTCTATCTAACTACTTCCTACGTTGTCCCCACGGCTCTCCTCTTACGCATATGAATAATACACGTTTTCCCTAATTTCAAATCATCGTTGTTTTTGAAAATCTGGGACTGAACGTGGTCACAAGAATTCACAGCCAAGGTATTGAACCAATCAGCCACGGTGTTCATGTTGCATGTTTATATATATATATATATATATATATATATATATATATATATATATATACATATAAATGTATGTGTATATATACATATATATATATATATATATATATGTGTGTGTGTGTGTGTGTGTGCGTGTGTGTCTGAGTGAGAGAGAAAGAGAGTGTCCTAAGTTCTGGTATATATAATGCTGTACATTTATAAGCGAGACCTTGTATATAAGAGTGAATTTATTACTTTCATGAACGAGAACTAATTGGAGAGAGAGAGAGAGAGAGAGAGAGAGAGAGAGAGAGAGAGAGAGAGAGAGAGAGAGAGAGAGAGAGAGAGAGAGAGAGAGTAAATGAGTTTTCATGTGCTTTTATGTAAGCATCATTTTCACCAAAGGAGATATCCTGGCAGATGGGGTGTCAATGTCATTTACTTATTTTCTTATTTTTTTTTCCTCATTGATTTACTTATTAATTGATTAGTCTTTGCATTCAATTCATTTACTGATCGTAATTTGAACCCCAAGAGAATCATTGTATTTATATGTTACACACTCTTTGATAACAAATATCACATCAACAGCTGAACAGTTTTATGTAAACCACATCCCCTGAAAGTCAACATCTATCAGGATGAGCACACTGAACCTGGATGGTTCGCGCAATACATAATGGCTTAACTAATTACATAAACTTTCCCAATACTACAATATAATTCTTCTACAATACGATTACGATCACGATAGAAGTACACTGACATTTAAATTAATACGATAATTGCCTGTCCACATTTTTTTTTCATTCTAGGTTAACAAGCGATACAAATATATTGATGCACACTTCGTTCATCATATTCCAATTTGAAATATTAGCTAGGAGTTATAGGAATGTAACCTTACTCAAATTTCAGCCATCCACAATGTGTACAACACACAGGTCAGTCAAAACCTCTTACTCAATATGCTGTTGTGTGCCATGTTCAAAACCCATGTTTGCTATCCATGATATGACGTACGCCACGCCCTCTAGATGATATAGCACCCATATATTTCTTAAGAAAAAGCTGCCAAACCTGCCAATACTCTACTGCCAAAAAGATTGGGATTAGGCAATTTTAAAGGGCCAAACAGGAGAGTTTATCCATACCTTTACCGACAGGAAAGTATAATCGTAAATACTTTAATAAAATAATGCATACCAATACCCTAATTTATGGGAATTATCTCAGTACCATTAACAACTATTCTTAAGAGGTATCAACAAACAGAAGAATTTCCCTTTCCGCAAAGTGTTGTACGAAATCCTCGTAATAAATCTTATATTGAGTCCCTTGGATGAAGTTATCGTTCATAAGACGTGACATGGACTAGGTGTGTCCTAAGGACGAAATTCTCGTGGAAAATAAGTGTTCCTTGAACAAATTTTCTAATTACTAGATGTGATCCTTGGACGAAATTCTATTGGATATGTTTCTTGGATGATATTGTCGAGAAAGATATGTGCCAATTGAGTGAAATACACTGTTAAAAAAACTTAATTTTAATCGGAAATTCTCCGTAAAAATGCACTGTTCTCAGCCCTATTTCAGTAAAATAAAGGCGACCGTAATTATACCCTACTTTGTTATTATCATTTACGGGTTGGTGACCGCAACATCACTCTAACGTCAAAATATCTGTCTTAAAAATGATAACATTTATGCCAGGCAACATTTATTCCAGGATTTTTACCATTTTTTTTTTTTACGGCAAATTTCTAACAGTGTACATGTACAAAATATTTGTTCTTTTAGCTAAATTATTTTGCTACACGTGCTCCAAGGATGTAATTTTTGTGCTTCAGATGGGTTTCTTAGAGGAAATTCTCGTGCAAAAGATTTTCAAAGGAAAAATATATCTTTTGCAAGAAATGTGTTCCGTGGACGATATACTTCTGCAGCGAAAGATGTATTCTTGTACGAAACTCTTCTGCAAGAGTTGTTTTTTAGACGATATTTCTATTCGTGATGTGTGTTCCTTAGATAAAATTCTTGTCATAGAGATGTGTTCCTTGGACGAGCAAAATATATATTCTGGGTTCAATGGATACACATGAATAGATTTTTCTATTTCATCTACATTATGAACATATTGTGTTGTAGTGATTAATCCAGTGAAATCATGCTTTGTTTAAGAGAACCTTAACGGAATTGGGGAGCCTGTCCGTCGACAGAAAGACCGAGTTCTGAACATTTCTTTTTAATTCCACCAAAAAAAGCAGAAATAGATCTCTAATGGCAAGCCCTCTATGCTATCAAATAACTCTTGAAAAGGTCAAGGTTATGTAAAGCTTATCAGGGTTACTCATTACAGTTCTAAAGGTCTTAACCATTTATATATCGCAATATGAGATTCTATTAGCACACGAAAAGCCAATCCAGTCCAATCCTTCTCCAACATCTCCGACTGTTCCACGCATTACAAATTCCATGAGGAGGATAAACAACATAGGTGACAATACATTCCCTTGGAGAATGTCAGATATATAATCCAATATATAGGCTTTTGGTATAAGTGATGAAATAAAAACAATGGACAAACTATGAAGTAAACAAACCCTTAAAGAGTAAATAGAATAATCCATAACGAGAAAAGACATTTCTAACAACTTTATCATAATAACTATGCGACGTCATAAAACTATATAACACAGATCTTCCAAAAAGCACACACACACACACACACACACACATATATATATATATATATATATATGGGACTGTGTCCGCTATCATAATGAGCTATCTGCGTAGGTGTACAGTATGAAGCGGCAAATATTGTGGATGGTTTGAATAGAGGAAAAGCATAAATACGACAGGGTATTATCTGTTCTTCGGAACCAGCGCTTGTTAAGGGCAGCATCGCGATAAGACTATTTTTCAACGACACAAACACGAGGGTTACCATAACTTGAAACGAAGTTAAATATTACACATTCCTCAATTATATTATCTTAGCATATTACAAATGCTAAATCTAAGTACTATAACGTGTACTTTTGAGAGAGAGAGAGAGAGAGAGAGAGAGAGAGAGAGAGAGAGAGATCTTGTGATATTCTTATGAATAGTTCCACTCCTTCAATGGTGAAAAAATATTTTGAAGTGGAGACGGACACTCACGTCTAGTTTTTTCCTTCTCTCTTTCTCTCGCCACTTCCACTTCAGCTGCAACCCGCAATGGTTGACTGACAACTAGGTAGTCAATTCACTGTTTAGTGAAACAAAGGTATACTAAATTTTTAGGAAGGCACCCATCTGTTCCAAATCGTTCGGGTCTTCAAAGTGCCACCTAATTTACAACAACGCCACCACGAGAGAGAGAGAGAGAGAGAGAGAGAGAGAGAGAGAGAGAGAGAGAGATATACGTTTATTTGGAATGCATTTGTTCTCAATGGCAAACGAAAGCTTTACCTATTCTACCAAAATATGGTGAACGAGGTAATGCTTTTAGGTGAAGAAACCTCAGCGTAGGGTCAAAGAATGATGAAAGATCCTTCTCAAGAAAGGGTGGATAGAGGGAGAGGAAGAACCCCACTCCTCACTCAAGTGAAAGGGTGGTTCTATTGAATGGTCCACCATACAATGTCACCATCCAAGAAGGGGGGCAAGGTTGGACAGCCATGAAGTTTCAACAAATGCCATTGATTTGTTTTACGCTCAACAATTGCCTTCATTAATTCCGGTCAACTTAATGGGAAGCTAAGCTGACGTCTGACGGCTGTACATTATAGCAAGTAACGCTGAGTTTAGCAGAGAGAGAGAAACTGTCGGCAACGCTGCTTGTAAAACCAAGTCGCTGAGCTTTGTAAAAAAAAATGTGATCCAAAGCTTTCTTCTTTTAATTTTATCAAATGCTGTTAAGCAAATAACATTTTCTTTTACAGCACTTCATAAAATTAATATTATTGCTTTTGCTTACACGTTTACAAGCTCATGGACCATATTTACTGACAGCGTTGCCAACACTTTCTCTTTTGCTAAACACGGTGTTACCTGCTACAACACAGCTGTCAGACGTCTCCTGAGCTTCGCGTGAAGTGTACCGTAATTACTGAAGCCTACTGTACATTTCAGATGTAATGATTTACAAATTGTCATGATACAGTACTGATTTTCGAAAAGCATCTCTCTCTCTCTCTCTCTCTCTCTCTCTCTCTCTCTCTCTCTCTCTCAATATTTATACCCTGGGTATAAGAAAAAAAAATAACCCGCGACAAAGGAACAATGACTATTCCAGCGCAATCTGGACCAGCACCACTAAACTGAAAAGACAGTAGGATCTCCCTGCATACCTAAACACTTAGGTCACACCTTATAAAAACGAACATGAGCTGCACCAAAGAAGATCCTTAAGACCAAGAGAGCTGGAAATCTGAGTCCATTTCCAACACCCGAAAGAACACCGCTAGTCATAAAATTGAGGACAATGCACCGTTACCAAAATAATGTCTTGCATAACCTTTCATAAAAAAAGGTTGGCCAAATATGATAAGAATGCCAAGACGCTCAATGAGATCAAGGGAGAAAATATCAACATTCTCCTTTTCACTATACAGATGTCACGGAATATCTAGTTTTCACATCAAGAATCATTTTTTTTTTTTAAATTGTAACTTCCCATGAACCATGGCTACTTGCATATAATTATTGTAATTACTAATTATTACCGTCTTTGTCTAACATCACATTTTCTAATAATTGAACCACGAGCAACTGCGTTATAAACCCCAATAATTAACTTTTTAAACTATTTAATGAAAGGACAGAGTTATCGAATTACTACGCAGCGTATCATCTCTTTGAGGCCTCAACCCGTGACCTTTAGAAATGGAAAAAAATTCCCCGTGGGTCCAAATAAAAATCGGTTGGGTTCGCTATGGGGATTTCGCTCGATTCAGAAAAGTTTCCTTCGCATGAAAACAAACATACCAGTGCGGCCAATGTGCGTCATACGCAGAGAATTGTTCGTTTGTTTTTGCCCTAGTTATGCAAAGGTGCTTTTTTCGGCTATCACAGAAAATTTCATTAGTGCTACCAATGCAAAGGCGACATTGTTATATTCCCGAAGAAATCAATACGCAGGTACTCTCATACAATGTCACCTCACTTGATTGAAAACATGTAATCGGTGTGACATTTATTATCTCTAGAAACACCGGCATCAACAGTCAAAATAGATCACACAGATATATATATATATATATATATGTATATATATATATATATATATATATGTGTGTGTGTTTGTTTGTTTATTTTGAATTTGTGAGGTGTTGGTATAAGCAATAAATGTCACACTGATTACATGTTTTCAATGAAGTGAAGTGGCATTGTGTGAGAGTACAGGCGCATAGAATGTTAGAATGTTTTCCCGTAACATATTGATGTCGCCTTTGCACTAGTAACATTGAATTAGCATTGTTTTCTCTGCTTGCCGAAAGAAGTACTTTTGTATGTATACATACACACACACACATACACATATATATATATTCCGAGAAATGTACCAGATTAATGCAGTCAAGTAATTAATCAACAAATCACTAAATTAAAATACAAATAATAGTGAAAAATTATTTAGAACCAAAGTTTTATATATATATATATATATATATATATATACAGTATATGCATGTGTTTACGTGTATCAACAAAAACCTTGTGGAATATTCTCTTTTCTTTTATTAGCGCCAAAGGCAAATTCACCCTTGCACTTTTGTTACGACCTTTGACCAATTTTACGCCGTTAAAAGTTACGACGTCTCGTTGGCTCTCCTAAATCATTTAATTTCGACAAAACTCAAAATGAACACACACACAAATTCTATACACAAATGTAACCGTAGGGATGCAAGAGCATACCAACAAAAAAGTGTGTTATTGATACCAATCGTTACTAAAACAATGTTTAATTACCCCAACACAAAAATCTACAATAAATTTCTCCGTTATATAATAAAGAGCAAATGTCTGGCAGTATAAACTGTATATATATATATATATATATATATATAGTATATATATATATATATATATATACACACACATATATATATATATATATTTATATTTCTATATATATATTTCTTTTTGGTCACGCCCAGCACTGTTCCTTGGAATGGAAAAAGAGGGGGCAATCATATCCTGGTGAGAGGGAGCTGCGTTTGTGCATATCTATCTAAATATTTAGTTGTCATTTTATGACTGTTCGCGTACACTAGTATATGTATATAGGCATCGTAGTTATCATTCAACATTGAAGCCTGTGTATCAAAACACACGCCACTGCTGACTGCACCACGCGAAGACTAAGTTTGAACACCGACCTATTACGGATACTTTACTATGGTGAGGGCTTACTAACATGTCCCCAGTCGAGTACTTTACAACCACATGCAAATTTCAATGCAATAAAGTGCTAGTGCATACGTCTCGTATTTAATGAAGGGTAATGCTATATCTTTAATTCAACCAGTTCTGCGAACATAATGTCTCTTTGCAGATTCCCTTTACCATGTCTAACAACTCTCCATTGCAACTTGCAATGTCATGCAATCGATAGCACGTAAATACGCAAACATACTCTTTGGTCTGGTGAACTCGCGTTACCCGGATGCTATCGTCAAAGCATCCAATCAATATCTCCAAAGATATCCTGCTAAACGTCAAATGGCCGTCGGCTGTCACTCTGACATATAGAGGGCCCCAATTAATTGGAATCCTGATGTCCTTAAGCTCCCCTTCACCTTCGACAGGCCTCTTCTCCCTCTTCCTTCCACCTCTCCCAGACTGCTCTTACTCCTCTTCTCACTCCCATTCCAAAGTCCTCTACAATCCTCTCGGCTGAGCTGGCCGTGGCTAAGTCCCCATTACAGTCTCGCTTCTTTCCACGGTGACACCTGCTGTACAGCTTAGCTCTTATTGGCATAAGGGCTTTCGTGAAACATCATAATGACGGCCATCATGATGGGGCGGGCATGCGCAAGTCAGAGGCCCCTCATAGTGAGGCGTATGTTTTTAACAGTAAACAAGTACATCCCACTATATTGATGGAATGAAAGCCCAAACAAGATGACACAAAAAGTGATAACGGTGATGATTACTGCTGATAATAAAATGTTACTATGACTTGTTATTATTCTGCTTCAATAATTATAATTACGAAAACAAAGCCCTTTGCGATACTTGTATTCATTCCAGCCTGACAAACATATCAATTAATCGTTGTGGGATGCTTTCAGATAATATTCCAGTACAATGAATCCAATATAATTATCATCCAGATCTGAATCCATGAAAATCAATATGTACCCTTCGTATAAAATTACCCCAAAAATAATAACTGCTGCATATGTACCTCAGAGAGTAAGAGCTGAATGCTTTTTCTAAAGTAATTTGAATGGATTTGTCCAAAACTTATGTATTTCAGCAACTAATCTAACTCATGAGTTATACCAAGTGGGTAGAATTTTAACAACATTACAAAACAATCATGTCTAGATCACACTATAAAGTCCTATTATTAAACGCAAAATGCATCACTTCATCAGTTTACTTCTTCGGCTCAAGCCATGTACCACCCTAAAAGATTTTGGGATTATATTACATTGTAAATCCAGGCTACCGATATATAGTTATATATGACGCCCTTGTTGACAACCTATAATGGTATTTTTGAGAAATGCCAAATGACGATTTAGTTTCGCAGTATTGAGTTAAATCTTTCATGAATACTATGAGATCCCTTTCAGGCTCTTTAATCCCACCCCTTAAAGCAATATTTGCTTTTTAATATTATTTGCAAATATATAACTAACAAAGATTCCCGTATTTTGTGTTTACAAATCTTAGCCTCAAACCTTAATTCTTCATTACAACTTACAAAGAGTTATTATCAGGTAAATGGCAATGTTTATGTTATCTTTAAAGTAATCAAAAAGGAAATAAATAAAGTCTTAATATAGCCCATGGCTAATAAAATATTTTATCAAGTTTAATATTCAGCAAGATATTTTGCGATGTATTTGTACAACCAAGGCATTGTGTAACGAGATTCAATAATATCAGTCTCTCATCCATCACCCAATGTCACCCCTCGGGAACATGCCACAGATCTCGTTACTTGAAGGTGTTGCCCTTACGTCTTAATACCTCCACTTGAGAGACATTGATCCCTCGGATTCTCCTATCATTATTATTATTATTATTATTATTATTATTATTATTATTATTATTATTATCATTATTATTATTAATAATAATAATAATTATTATTATTATCATTACTATCATCATCATCATCATCATCATTATTATTATTATCATTATTATTATTATCACAAACTAAGCTATAATCCTAGTTGGAAAAACAGGATGCTATAAGCCAAAAGGGCTCCAATTGG
>NC_090730.1:137673990-137678990 GCF_036898095.1 Palaemon carinicauda
GACCGAAACTGAAAAAAACTGTAGAATGAATTGTCCCTTCCCTTACAGGTAGAAGGTCTTCATCATGGCGCAAATTGGAAGGGTATATCTAGATCGATTCTAGTAATTCACGGTCAATGAAACTTTAATGAGAAAATGTGAACAGAATTTTCGTTTTTATTCATGCCGGGGCTTTCTTCATTGGGGTACTTGTTTCGTTAAAGAATCCCATCAGAAAAGGTGAATCAACAAACCCTAGAAAAGGAATAATCATGAAAACACAAGTCCCTCGGAGGCTGGCAACAGAAATCTCCTCCTGGTAGTCCAAAAGTCATGATGTTGACACAATAAATAAAAAAAAAAAGAGCTGTCGGATCTGTCCCAATCTTTTCAGCTTCCACTGCAATTCATTTTAACACTTACCCCTCCAATCCTTCCAAAATCCTAATTCTCCCCTTCCCTCCCCAACCTATCCTATCCCCTATACTGAGGCTGAGATAATAACCGATGACATGAATGTTTCTTGGCAGCTGATGAATGAAGTATGACGAGTTCTTAGTGCTACTGCTCCAAAATGACTCTTCAGGAACTTCATTTTCATTCCTTACACTGACACTTTCTTTTTCATTGGTGGATTTCCTACATATGGTATATACTCTATTACATAACATGTGTAAGAAGACTATTTATTACCTATACGTCTGCTTCCTTTAAGTAAACAATATGATTACGAAAGCAATTTTTCCCTTCTCTTGATCTCGGCTAATGTGGTATTCCCACTTAACACAATTTTCCCTTAAATGGCTTTGCGTAACTCGTTTATGGTTTTTTTTTTCTTTGTATTACTTCTCACACGACCGTACAGCTCTGCAGTATAAAACATGTTTATATAATTTCCCCCTTTTAGAACCATATTATCCCAATTATCAAAATATTCATTTGGATAATTTCTCGTAGTACGAAAAATCGAAAAATGCAATTCATCTAACCAAGGTGAGATATTCAGATACATATTTTCCTATCGCAGTTCACTGATAAGCATGAAATTGCTTATACTGGTATCGACATTCTCTCAATAACAATTAGACTCCAGACTTATAGTAGAAAAAAAAAACATCATGGAAATTATTCGTTTTCCAGGGTTTGAGTTTTTCCCTTGGGCCAAAATCTTTTATGCTTTATCCTGGATTTTTATTCATACAACATCATTTTTTTTTCTTTTTTAATATTTTCCTTTGAGCAAATCCTCTTGATATTTCGTTATGTCAACTCATAGAAACTGATTTATAATTTTTTTAGAGCATTTCGTTTCTCGTAATGCTTACTTTTTCATCTTAATTGTCTGCATATCTTAAAACATAACATTAAGGAAAATTTTTTTTCAAGTATTATTATTATCAAGTCACAAAACTATGAGAAACAAATAATGTACTGGAATAAATAATAAAACCATTAGTATTTCAGTATTACTCTAACATAAATCGAGAATCATCAAACTGCAGTGATGCAAACAAATTCTCGTGGAGGGATTTAAAAAATATTGATTTTAAAGTCCTTATAACAGCGCACATAACAAACAAGTAGGAGAGAATTTATCCCTTCATTACACTCAACCAGCTATACTCGTTCTTTTATCGATACCCGAAATCCCGTGCGTCGTGGCTTTTGTTCCCTTCCAAAGCCCTATGAACTGCCATGAACTGAACGTTTGGACGACGTCGAAGGAGAGAGTAAGCCTCCTGCCACCCCCAAAGCAAGCTGCTCCCCATCCCACGCACCACCCAACTACCCAACAAAAAGGAGAGCGAGAGAGAGAGAGAGAGAGAGAGAGAGAGAGAGAGAGAGAGAGAGAGAGAGAGAGAGAGAGATTGAAGTCACCTGCACTCCGCATGATGGCTCTGCTCACATTGGAAATCTCAGGAGCGGAAACTTTATCCCGATTTCGCCGTGCCTTCGCAATCATAATATTGAAAAGTACGAGGCGGTGACGAAGGGACGGACCCTCCCTCTTTGAGCAGAGTTACCCACAAGGAGGTAAATATGGGGAAAAGGCCGCAGGATAGGACTCATATGCATACATATGCATAAATTCATTGTACAGTACAGTATGTAAACATATGTGTACTCATGAGCGACTTGAATGGCATCAGAAAGCGATGATTACACGCAATGAAATTACAAGAAATGGAAACAGCACACACAGTATGGTCCTGACTGGTTTAGTCTCTATGAGGATATTCTCTGAGGGAATGATACATATTAAACGAAATCCCACATTTCAATATAAAGGTGAAAATAATCCACACTCGAACACATAATGAGAACCGATGAGATCTCAGAGAAGTAGGTGGAGTCTTTCTGGTCGTGTTTACCCATCTTCTTTCCTGACGTCTGACCTAGATTACATTTCATTAGTGAACAACAGGCATATTGTTTTGTTGTCAGTGCAATTTACATATTTCTTTGGAGTTGATTAGATCAAGTATACATTCCTATGCTAATGTATAAGTTTGTATCAAACATCTTTCATTAAAGCTTGAGTTTATGATATCATTTTCCGTCGTATAAGAATGCTAATATTTTTTAGTGTCTGGCCAAATAATTGTATGATTTTCATCGATGAAACGAAAAGAAACTCCATGTGCACATTGAAAAAAAATGTTTTCATGTTAGATATGAGAACCAAACAATTAATTCCATGAAAGCTATGAAAATACTATATACTAAGTATATGTGAGAAAGAAATCTCACGGCATCCAACTTTACATAAATGGGTGCTGATTAAATCCAGAATGTTGGTTAAGGTATCCACACACTTGATTCATTTTTAGTTTAAAAAAAAAATTATATTCAATAACTAATAAAAAAAATTATATTCAATAACTAATAAAAAAAAAATTATATTCAATAACTAATAAAAAAAAAATAATCCGGTCTGGTATCAGGAAACACTTATCTCGCAAGACCAGAGAGGCCACACCTGCTTTTGTGGAGTCTTAACGATTATCTGAATCTATGTACGTTTATACGTTGCGTTTTGTACATGCAATGTAAAATTACCCCTACTTTGTACCAGCACTTTAAAGATGTCATAGTAGGCACGAGATCTGTCAGGACCATAGAAGTGGTTTAATTTTTCCCTGCGGTTCTCTAACAAAGAAACACGCAATATACATGCATATGTACATATACACATATATAAGTACATGCATATGTATATATACATATGTATAAGTACATGCATATGTATATATATACATATGTATAAGTACATGCATATGTATATATATACGTATGTATAAGTACATGCATATGTATATATACATATGAATAAGTACATGCATATAATAATGTATATAAAATATATCCATATATATGAGTCGTACATGTGTGTGTTTGTATAACGACACCAATCTTTATGTAATTTGGGTAAACAAATTTCGAACTATTTGCTCAAGTTTTACTTTGATAAGAAAATAAGCAAATGAAAATATGAGAACTAATCTTGAATTTCAAATAAAAGATGAAAAAAAAAAAAACATCTTAAAGTAGGCTAGACACCGATACGGTTTTGTTTTCAAAGCTTAAATCAAAAGGTAGATATACAGTAGAGTGGAAAGGAAAAAGACGTGATTTACACAGCTCGATGCAGAAGGGTCCTTGCGATAATGAAAGCTCCTTCAAAATATTTCATGATCTTTAAAATGTAAAATTTCTCACTTCAAAGGTAACTGGTACATTTCCATATCAACCACATTTCAAGTGGCCCAGTATTCTGGCTTAAATATCGTAGTTCGGAAACTACCAGAACTCCAGGCAAATGTTAGGCCTTTATAATGTGTGTGTTAGCAGACAAAAAGTCACGAACGATGCTTTCCGAAAATGAATAGTTTCCACATACCTACAGTAGGACGAGGAGTCCTGGGTTTAGGTGTATGTATATGTACTAAACATATCTGTACCGATTACAAATGTTTACTTGCATTAATATTATTATTATTATTACGAGCTAGGCTATAACCCTACTTGGAAAAGCAAAATGTTATAAGTCCAAGGGCTCCTACAGGGAAAAACTACCCGATAAGGAAAGTAACAAGGAAATAAATAAACTATAAGAAAAGATTAAACAATCAATATAAAAATTTTCTAGAGCAGTAACAACATTAAATTAGATCCTTTACATATTAACCATAAAAACTTCAAAAAAAACAAACAAGAGAAGGAGAAATAAGAAAACAGCTTGCCCAAGTGTACCCTCAAGCAAGAGAACTCTAATCCAAGACAGTGGAAGGCCTTGGTACTGCTGCTGTGGCACTACCCACTACAGAGAACAATGGTTTGATTTTGGAGTGGCTATCTCCTAAAAGAACTGCTTATCATCGTTAAAGAGTCTCTTCTACCCTTAGCAAAAGTAATAACCCCTCGAGCAAAGAATTGTTCGATAATCTCAGTGTTGTCAGGTGTATGAGTACAGAGGAAAATATGACAAGAATAGTCCAGACCATCCGGTGTATGTGTAGGCAAAGACAAAATGAGCCGTAACCACAGAGTGGTCCAATGTAGTACAGCGTGGCCAGTCAAAGTACCCAATAACTCTCTAGTGGTGGTATCTCAACGGGTGGCTGGTGCCCCAGCCAACACACTTCCTAGGCATGAAATGCTTTAAATATTCTTGAGATCAACCGTTGTATATGAAATGTGACTTACTTAATGGAAAGATATAAATAAGCACTACACAATTGACCTTATCAACAGTTATCATTCGGAAATGAACGAATAAAACACAAACTAGCTATATTCTATAATGACGGGTCCGAACGTAAACATAAATAAAATTAAAAGAAAAATGAAAGAATTAAATAAATATGATTCTATGCACTCCCTTGAATCCAAAACGTATATTTAGTAGAAATACTCAGCGTGTAGAAAAGAGGATTAGTCTATATATCAGATTTATCTCAGCATTCATCCAGGAGTTTTTTTAAAGGGAATAATTCTAAAGTTACACGTGACCTTACCTT
>NC_090730.1:137683990-137688990 GCF_036898095.1 Palaemon carinicauda
ACAATCAAATTCAAATGAGTCCCTATCCGAAGTCAGGAGTATTAAAAGACTAATCTATAAGATCATTTGCATAAAGGAGATTACTTTGAATTATTCATCAACGCATTATGAACATATAGGCGTACTTTTCCCGCCATTTATTCAATATTCTAATAGCAAGAAAACAAATAATGTTATATACTGACCATCAATCTACTCGTAAAATTCACGTATAAAGGTACCTACTTGGGTCACATAATAATAATAATAATAATAATAATAATAATAATAATAATAATAATAATAATAATAACATAATAATAATAATAATAATAATAATAATAATAATAATAATAATAATAATACATATATTATTATTATTATTATTATTATTATGATCATCATAATTATTATTATTATTATCATTATCATTATTATTATTATTATTATTATTAATTAACGCATTAACCTATCTAAAACGTAACTGGACACTTCGACATTAAAAAAAAAAAATCGCTAAAAAAAAGCATACATTAATCTATACATTAATCTACGACTGTACAAAGAAGAAGACTTAAAACAATTAGCAAAGAAAGGAAACGACAAAGAATCCCACATCGATCAAATGTCAGATAAAACGAATCAAGAAGTGATACGGGCGTTACAAATAGCAAAACACGCCCGTGGAGGCGTTTCCTTTGCGGCCATAAAAAACAGCTAGAGTAAATTCCCTTCACCGTTCCAATATCAGAGACTTGATCATTCATTAATTATTCATAGCGGGAGTAATTGAAAAGGCGCGATCTACGATACAACGGTCATCGGTCGAAATAAATCACTTAAAATGCTAATTCCCGCTAATATGACCAAACGCTCTACAACGCCTGGAATGGAACTCGATGCAAAACCATCGCCGAATGTCCGTTCTGAAAGTGGGTCAAGAGGCGAGAACAAAATGGAAATGTTTACTGATGGAAACGTTCACCAGATCAGCATGCAATGCAAGTAAAAGATACTAGATATTATTTCTGAAATATATATTATAAATGTATTTTTTTAAACAAAAAAACTGATACATTCAGAAAAATATCTGTAGGCCATCTTTTTCAATGAAAAATAATTAAATGATAATCATTCTCTTAGAAAAAATGTTGTAAATATGGCAGTCACAAAATTATTTATCTAAAACAATAAAGACTGAATACATTTTTATAATGAAATAATGCACAAAACGTTTGCGGTTCCAAAACAACCAACAGTGAAATACACAAAAGAAAACTTCTCTAACAAACGCCAACGAAATTCACAAAGAAATCCTACCCCAGCGCATAAGCTCAAATCATCCGATTCATTTGAATAATATCCAAGTGTGACAGTTCTTCAATAAAATTCATATAAAAATACACGTTGCCTTCCGTTTAACAAAGGAATGAGGATCATATTTCTCGTATAATTATTAATTTTCATTGATAACTCAGCCTTCAAAACAATTCGAGTACCTCTGAGATCTCGTCTATCAAGGCAAGGTCGGAACAAACGACACAACGAATGGAACAATTGGATTAAGCCTCCCAACCTTGAGCTCCGATTCACTAGCTTCTGGCTAGGATCAGTTGATTGAGTGATGGAAGTAAACTGAGGTACCGCCAACATTAAGCAATAGTTTCGCAAAATTTCCTACGCGATATTATGCAAGATACGGGTATATTCCAGTTTGGAATTTAGAGAGAGAGAGAGAGAGAGAGAGAGAGAGAGAGAGAGAGAGAGAGAGAGAGAGAGAGAGAGAGCTAACTTACCGCTCTATGTTGAATACTACGAATAGGGAGCTAAACCTAATTAATTGCAATTTTCAACATTCATGTACTCCAATAACGTTGAGTTTACTGTAGAGGACAAAACCAATAACTTGCCATTAACTATTGTAATTCTAAATCGTTAATAAAATGACTCTGAAAGGAAAAATCCCAGTAATTGTTTCTTTCCTCACTGGGCAATTTTTCCCTGTTGAAGCCCTTGAGCTTATAGCATCATGCTTTTTCCAACTAGGGTTAAAGCTTACCTTGTAATAATAATAATAATAATAATAATAATAATAATAATAATAATAATAATAATAATAATAATTCATATCTAGCTAACTCTTCCACGCCGTGCGACGCAATGGGGCTCCTCCACTCATTTACGTCAACCATCTTAGTCTTTTGCTCTGTCAGACAGCTCATCACACCTCCTTCCTTTTTATCCTTATGCAACTTCATTTTCCCACTTCTAAAACAACGAGAAGTCCTTTCTTTTAATCTTCAAAGGCTGTAATCCAAAATCATGTCCTGCCCAATGTCACTAATCAGTTATGTCTTTCTTCTACTTACTGAGCTTTTGTGATTTCTGTTTCAGTATAATTACGATTGTGATAATTTCATCTGATGACGAGTCATCTCAGCAATGCTTTACTTTCAAAAACTAATAAGTCTTAATTTTGTTCTATAATACTACCAAGATTCCCTTTTATGATGTCAATTGTAAAAAATATTCAACATTCAACCATATACATGTGTAAGTATATATATATATGTATATATATATATATATATATATATATATATATATATACATATATACTGTCTGCATACATATATATATATATATATATATATATATATATATATATATATATATATATATATTATATTATATTATATATATATATATATATATATATATAGTATATATATATATATATATATATATAGTATATATATATTATATAATTATATACATATATATATTACATATGAATATATATATATATTTATATATATATATATATATATGAGTGATGGTGCAAGGTTAATGAAAAAAAAAACATTTGCAGAAAAGCAGAGGGGTCCTACCTTTTTTATATACACACAGACAGACAGACAAACACACACATATATATATATATATATATATATATATATATATATATATATATATATATATATATATATACATATATATATATATATATATATATATATATATATATATGTATATATATATATATATATATATATATATATATATATAGGGAGAAAGAGAGATAGCAAGAGCGCGTTGAACTTTACTTGTCCAGCTATATCATTTACAAAAAAATTATTACCCAATACCTCGCCAAACGTATGCATATTTCAACCGTCAATATGACAGAACGTGGTTCGGTGACCTCGTCGGGGACTTCCATTTAATGTTTATTTCTAAAGGAATATAAACAATAATTCCTTATAACTCCAAGCATTACAATATCAGTGCCTCCATACTAGAAATAGCG
Organism: Palaemon carinicauda; assembly: GCF_036898095.1. Lineage (NCBI taxonomy): Eukaryota > Metazoa > Arthropoda > Malacostraca > Decapoda > Palaemonidae > Palaemon > Palaemon carinicauda. The sequence continues at coordinate 137,687,280 of NC_090730.1, forward strand.
ATCTCACACACAAGTTTATTTAATCCAGATTCCACATTCAATCTACAAATTTAATATTGATTTCTCGTCTCCCATTCCGGTACTGATATCTCAAGTCTCCGATTTTCATCTGAATTCCAAGTGACATTTCCATTCGAATGACCAGTCTCCAAACTTAAATTTTGATTAACAGTCTTTACATACCGAATCCCCAATATCTCATCTGAATTTCAATTTATTTCGCCGATCCGACTTCCACATTTCGCTCTTTTTAATTGGATTTTATTAATGTTACGCTTCTCTTCCGTAATTTGTACTTTTATGTTCATGTTAGTGTCAATGTTTTGAATTATTTGTTCCATTTAATTTTCCACCTCGACTTTCTAACTTGAAATTATACGTATGACGAAGGCCAGAAGCTACGACATGCAGGTGGCAGACCCAGTACAAAGCTTTGAATTCACTTTGAAGAATGACCTAAGCTTCAAAGTATGACCATCGCCAATAGTGAGGAGGAATATTTTGAAGTGAAAATCACTTTTTTTTTCCTGTCGTTAAACATCTTTGTAGTTTGGCTCAAGACAGGAAGACATATTTCAAAGAAATAATTTTCTTGATTTTAATCTCAGAATGATCAAAATTCGTGGACGTGGAGATGGGTGGGTCTCGTATTTCATCTTCTCAAATATTGACCATCTTCTATTATTTTGAAGAAAAAAAATTTCTGTGGATCTACCCAAAGTTTAAATCCCATTATCTGTAAACTCAAGGAAAGAGAAAATGTAATTCTGATTAGGTATAAAAGCTTCATTGACAAATGTCGAGTGCTTAGCCTTGTCTTAAATTATTTCCGGTTTAAAATCATTACCTAAACAATCGCTTCATAAAAATGAAGATTCTGACAGATCTGACCGAACACGTAAACAAATTTCCTGGAATATCAAATCTTACTGGAAGATGCCGTGAAACCGTAATTAAAAGTATCATACTTTAAGTATACACACGAGTACACTCAGACTACATTTCCAAATAAAAGAATTACATATCTAAGCAATGGCGTAGAATATATTACAAACAAGATAACAACCACACGATAGCACAAGGGGTCTGATTTCACCTTCACAGCTAATGAGAGAAAAACCTCCCGGTTTGCATTCAATTAATTCCAACATGTCCATAACATGACGGATAAACTGGACATTGTAAACAGATATTATTTCTTTGACTAAAGCCTTGTTATAATGAATAATAACCAATAACGAGACAACAACAGCACGTTTTCCGTAATACGCAGTAAGTAGGCTACTCTAGTTACAAACACTAGCTTCAACCGAGGACTAATTAGCTGTTACAGTTAGGCTGTATTTATATTTACGAATATAAAACAAAACGTATTACTGCTTCGAAAATTATGATACCTGAATTCATTGAAGGATTTGAATAAAATCATAATTTCTTCAATGAATCACATTAATTAATATTAAGTACGCTGGGATGATCGCAGCTGTGTAAATATATACACAAAACACGCACACCAGTGTACAAGTACACAAAAATATTTATACACATGCACACACACACTTAAAATTATATATATATATATATATATATATATATATATATATATATATATATGTATATATATACATATATATATATATACATATATATACATTATATACATATTATATATATACATATTTATATATATATATATATATATATATATATA
>NC_090730.1:137693990-137697419 GCF_036898095.1 Palaemon carinicauda
TTTTTATAATAAACTGAAAAATAGACTATCCACTAAGTTTCGCTCGCTTCAAAAACAAAGATAACTAAAACCGCCGTACCAAAGAGTTCCTTAATTCTTAACATTCTTCCAGGAATTCTTGATAGCTCAGGGCCATTTAGATACAAAGATACTCTTTTATTAAAGTAATATGATCAAGCTAAATGTTTTAAGAATTAAGTCCTTCACAAAACAACTATTGTGCATGATAACAGACCCACTGGGAATGGAAATAAAACACACAAGAGCATAAAAAAAGAACAAAGAGATAATATAAAAACAAAAGACAGCAAACTCCCATCTCTTCCAGGCCTTGCATCCTACCCTAAGGACAAAAAAAAATAAAATAAAAAAAAATAGAAGAAAGAAGAAAGAAGTGCAAAAAGAAAAAAACGCAATTTCTCCCCAGCCAGAAGGAGAGGCAGCAGCAGCAACAGCAGCATCAGCCTCGTGGCATTGTTTCCAGACGCCGCACCAACAGTTGGTTACCTCTTTTGAATGACTTACCTTCAACAATAGAGTAGGACAGTCTTCCATTGTCCCCCTTATCGTGGTCTACGGCCAACACCCCGTGTCACGGGCGGTGCCTGCAGCTGACCCCCGCACTCATCTGCAAGAGACACAAACCCCGTTTCCATGAGATTCACTGCAATAACGCCCGAGCATAAATTTACGAAGTTTAGGGGAGAGAGAGAGAGAGAGAGAGAGAGAGAGAGAGAGAGAGAGAGAAGGGGAGGCTTGTTATCATTAGCCTTATGAAATGGGTAGGGAGAGTGTCAGTATATTTTTATATCACTGGCATACAATAAAATTATTTTATCAGTAAAGAAAATGATTGTAATGAATTTTGAATTATTAAGAACTGTGCAGATCGACCATAGGTACGAATAAACACGATTATTATAATTTCCTTTAAGTTTCAGACACGAGAGAGAGAGAGAGAGAGAGAGAGAGAGAGAGAGAGAGAGAGAGAGAGAGAGAGAGAGAGAGGATTGTTATCATTAGTTTTATGAAATGGGCAGGGAGAGTGTCAGTATAGTTTCATATGATTGGCATAAAATAAAAATAATTTATCAGTGAAGAAAAAGGTAATTGTAATGATCTTTGAATATCAAGAACTGTACAGAATTGACATAGGTACAAATAAACACGGTTATTATAATTTCCTTCATCTTAACATGCCTATTATTGTAAATGAAAAAAAACACATTTCTTCATCCTAGTCTTCTTTTTTTTTTTAAAGGAAATCCATTACTTCTTCCTGTCTTAAAAAAAAAAAAATCATTTCATGCTAATATAAGTCTTTTCCTCAATAACATTATTTTCATTCTGTTATCAGTCTTTTCGTGGTAAATATATAGAAAATGGAGCGCTTGTGGGTTAATGTGGATAATGTACGGGATGATATAAGTGAATGTTTGACTGTCTATGTACTGGAATATTTCTTCATTAGTCAGTCTTTGATTATACCTTGTCCAGCGACACTGTAGTATCTAGTGCAGCGGAACCTCTACAAAACCTTGAAAACAGTTATCCAGCTTTCTCCTCTTCTAAAACGCCTTTTTAGATTTATTTCAGAAGCAGGTCTTCTGAAAACTATTTAACTTTTATAATATCTTAACTTTTATGGTTTTAATTGAATATTCTTTTATTTTCTATATATAATAAATGATATCGGCGTCAATGCTTTAAATATCAGGATGCCAGAAATCTTTAAATCAATCAAGCAATCTAAAACGTTCGTTGGTTCTTTTTTCTAATAGGGTAAACAAATTTTCATTTGTTAGCAGATCTCGGTTGAAAATGTTCGTCTTTTCTTACTTTTTCCACCTAAATGGTGTCGTACGTTCTTTTTATTTTGTACATTTCTTCTGGTTTTCATTACTAATTTTCAATCCTTATTCACTTCCTTAAAACACATTTACCTTATTTCATTTTGCTGCCTTCGTGTTAACATAGCTCTTGATTCTATCTAAAACCAGTAACAGAAATAGAGAAAATCTTTTGGCAGTGAGATCAACTTCACGTACGCAAAACTCGGCAATTTTCAGATAAAACCCATTTTCACTCATTTGAAAAATAGCCACAATGGAGTTTAGCGAGTGGAATTGTTTAACAATAGCTAGGGCGGTTAATTAAAAGTGTAGCTCGTCAGATATTTTCATACATTGAAGCTTTAACCAGTTAGATTATTTTTGAACTACAAATGTCACATTTTTAAATTACAATTAAATATTCAAACGTTAAATGACACTAAGGAAATTAAAAAAAGGAAAAAAAATGATAACGACGTTATATACAAAGCTTTCTCTAAATTCAAAGATCAACTTAAGATAATAGCACTCACGGAGATTTCATTGCGACTAACTCGTCAAAACTAAAAAAAAAAAAAAAAAAAAAAAAAAACCTACCTAAATCTGCTTTCAGAAAATGCATTTAAGAAAACAAAAATTCATGACATTCAGTTATAAGTCTTTAATGTAATGTAAGATGATTATGTGCAACTCCGGAAAATGGCTTGATGTGGTAACAAAAACTTTTTCATGAATTCTAAATTATACAATGCAGGACCTTCATTTGACAGGCAAAAGGAGGATTTTCATATATTCCATTTTATACTATAAAGGCTTACTCGACGGAATCAAAAACCTTCTCTCTATTCGTAAAATACAATGATAATACCATTAGATTTTTTAAAACCAACGTAATGAATTTTCTATGGTATAAATAAGGAAGTAATAATTACCTCGTATAACCTAGAAACCATTTGGTGTTAGGGGGTATATATACAGTATCTATCTATCTATCTATCTATCTATCTATCTATCTATATATATATATATATATACACAGTATATATATATCTATATCTATATATATATATATATATATATATATATATATATATATATATATATATATATATCCATTACAGAACACAGCCTAATCAAATGGATGTTAATTTTGCTCTCACACTTTTTATTATCTATCAAAAATCACATTCGTATTCCAATTATATGAAATGGAATTTTGATGCCTATTCCTGGAATAATATAAAATCTGATACCTAATAATTTTCTGGGTCATTTTAGTCAGGTATAACTAAAGCCCCGAATGAAAGTGCAATATTACATTTCCTATATAGTAATATTTACTGATATTCTCTTTTACTCCAACATTTCGTAAAAAAATAAAACGGGGTGAATGTACGAAATTAATTCTTTACTAATATATTCTAAACCTTAAGACACAGATATAACAGAGAAGATTTATATAAAGAAATAAAACAATACTTCTAACAAGTCACAAAAGAGCTCGCAAAAGATTTAGCTACTTTCATTCATTATATTTCTAGAAATAAAATTGTTTGTATATATATTATATATATATATATATATTATATATATATAT
>NC_090730.1:137697919-137702919 GCF_036898095.1 Palaemon carinicauda
CTAATATGTAACTTTGTTTGACGTCTTTGGGCGTAATAAATTTACTAAATAATCTCTCTCTCTCTCTCTCTCTCTCTCTCTCTCTCTCTCTCTCTCTCTCCTCTCTCTCTCTCTCTCTCTCTAAGACACCACTCGATAACCTCAAGTACGGGTTGTGTCGTATTCCTTTTAAGCTTAATTACTAATCCACCCAATTTATACGACGATAATAGGGACTAAAGAGAGAAAAAACAAACATGTTTAGATCTGGTCACTGATATTCCTTTTATTCTATTTTAGTGCACAAACAAGAATGACCACATTTCTTTATATGGATTTCGAATCTATCCTTTACTGTCTTACAAATGATTCTCCAGTAGAGGATTTGTTCACCTAAATATATTACCAAGAAGCTTTATGGCTTCATCCTGCCTAATGCCTCCCACGACAGTTTCGTGGCCTCCATGTTAAAAGGAGGGCTGGGCAGTCTTTCATTGAGTGAGTGGCTGTGTTGCTGCCTCTTTATGAATGATAAACATAGCTTTAATTAAGGATTATATTCCAGTTTTTCGATGGCTGACTGACTTTCTAATTTCTTAGTAAATACTGTTTTATGTATCCAATAAATGACTGTCAAGTAATCTTTTAATAATTCTCTATCTCGACATTTTCAATTAATTACTGTAAATAACTATCTCAAGTTCGCTACACACAAGAGGATTTTTTTTCCGCAAGGGAAAATTTTCACTCGTTAAGAGGTAGCTTCCCACTACTTGATTTTCCCCGAGTGGCCTCGTAGTTTCTACAAGCCGCTACATAGAAACCGCGCGGGTTAGGCTAAGTGGCTCAGCAATTCACTACCGCTCGGTAATTCTTCCAAGCAAACAATGCACGAAGGGTCTCATTGATCTTCATTAATTTCTAATCCGCGCGGCATCAAACCACCCGTGTGAAGCGAGCCTTACAATATATTACAAATTACGACAACTTTGCCCTCCTGTAATAAATGACCGAATTACCTCCGGACGGCATTTCGATAGATGGCTGCCCTTCGATAATAAATAAACTTGAAGGTGAATCACATTCCGGCATACATCGGTAAATCACACTGACGTCGTAACTCTTCCCCTGATATACTGTCCTTTTACTTCTCCGTTGAAGAAGAGCAATAAAACAATGGCTAACTTTATTATTTTTTCTGGTGTCACAACAACAAAGGTCACTGACACCGATTGGAACAGTGAAGTGTAAACCATCTCTTCGTTTGCATTATTCATGTTATCATCTCGACCACTTGACTCAATCTAATTCCTGTTATACTGTGCGAACTACTGAACAATCTCTCTCTCTCTCTATCTCTCCTCTCTCTCTCTCTCTAAGACCACTCGATAACCTCAAGTAGGCTTGTTGTCGTATTCCTTTTAAGCTAATTACTAAATCCACCCAATTTTATACGACGATAATAGGGACTAAAGAGAGAGACAAAAAAAACATGTTTAGATCTGGTCACTGATATTCCTTATATTCTATTTTAGTGAACAAACAAGAACGACCACATTTCTTTATATGGATTTCGAATCTATCCTTTACTGTCTTACAAATGATTCTCCAGTAGAGGATTTGTTCACGCTAAATATATTACCATGAAGCTTTATGGCTTCATCCTGCCTAATGCCTCCCACGACAGTTTCGTGGCCTCCATGTTAAAAGGAGGGCTGGCAGTCTTTCATTGAGTGACTGGCTGTGTTGCTGCTTCTTTGTGAATGATAAACATAGCTTTAATTAAGGAATATATTACACTTTTTCAATGAATGACTGTCTTTCTAATTTCTTAGTAAATGCTGTTCTATGTATCCAGTAAATGACTGTCAAGTAATCTTTTAATAATTCTCTATTTTGACATTTTTCAATGAATTACTGAAAATAGCTATCTCGAGTTCGCTTCACACAAGAGGATTTTTATCCGCAAGGGAAAATTTTCGCTCGTTAAGAGCTTGCTTCCACTGCTTAATTTTCCCCGAGTGGTCTCGTAGTTTCTACAAGCCGCTACATGGAAACGCGCGGGTTAGTGTACGAGGCTAGCAATTCACTACCGCTCGGTAATTCTTCCAAGCAGACAGTGCACGAAGGGTCCTCATTGATCTTCATTAATTTCTAATCCGCGCGCATCAAACCACCCGTGTGAAGCGAGCCTTACAATATATTACAAATTACGACAATTTTGCCCTCCTGTAATAAATGACCGAATTACCTCCGGACGGCATTTCGATAGATGGCTGCCCTTCGATAATAAATAAACTTGAAGGTGAATCACATCCTCGGCATACATCGGTAAATCACACTGACGTCGTAACTCTTCCCCTGATATACTGTCCTTTACTTCTCCGTTGAAGAAGAGCAATAAAACAATGGCTAATTTTTTTTATTTTTTTTTTCTGGTGTCACAACAGCAAAGGTCACTGACACCGATGTGGAACAGTGAAGTGTAAACCATCTCTTCGTTTGCATTATTCATGTTATCATCTCGACCACTTGACTCAATCTAATTCCTGTTATACTGTGCGAACTACTGAACAATCTCTCTCTCTCTCTCTCTCCTCTCTCTCTCTCTCTCTCTCTCTCTCCTCTATCTCTCTCTCTCTCTCTCTCAATATATATATATATATATATATATATATATATATATATATGTATATATGTATATACATACACACACACACACGCACACACACACACACACATATATATATATATATATATATATATATATATATATAATTGTGTGTACACACGTGTAATTTTTTTTAATTCTTAACAGAAAAAGCATTAAATAAATTATGCTCTTTATAAATATATTCGGATGCATGTATTCATACATATAATTTTTACATCATATATATATATACATATATATATATATATATATATATATATATATATATATATATATATATATATATATATATATATAAAACTAGAAATTCAAACCCGGGCTTTGCCAGTCTAAAATGCATACTCTTTTTGATATATTTACAAAGCAAAAAAGGATTTGTCGTTTTCACCCGGCTGAACACTCACAAAACTCAAACTTTACCACTCATTATAACCATCAACTTTTAAATGTTGCTCTTTGTTCAAAAGCTTTGACACTTATTAGCGTTGCGAAAATTTTTAACATGCAAAATAACAGCTAAAGTTTGAGGCAAATGTTTGTTTTGAAAGCTGAAAAAGATGAATAACATGACCCAAGATTAGAGAGAGAGAGAGAGAGAGAGAGAGAGAGAGAGAGAGAGAGAGAGAGGAGAGAGGAGGAGAGGAGGAGAGAGAGAGAGAGAGAGAGAGATGGAAATTCAAATGGCTTAACTCTCATGAGTAAGAAATGTCCCTCTATTAATATCAAAAAGCAGGAGTACAATGGACATATTGTACCATTGTACAAAATAAAATCTGTACTTTACGACATTCCCGAGGAGATAATCTCCCCTATGTAATAAAGAACAAGTGTCTGGTTTTATATATATATATATATATATATATATATATAGTATATATATACATATATATATATATATATAATATATACACACACACACATATATATACATATATATATATATATATATATATATATATATATATATATATATTTCTTTCCGGTTAGGCTCAGCGGCACTGCCAGACGTATAACTATTCGATCTTTCCTCGTCCCTCAGGAGGGGAATGGTGTAGTCATACCCTGGCGAGAGGGATTTGTAGTTAGGGAATGGGGTAGGGTGTTGGGATGAGTTGAATGTGTGTATGTTCGTGTGTGTGCATATCTATCAATATCTTTAGCAGACCTTTTTTGACGGGTCATGTACACTATTAATAAACAATCTTGAACTAAGTGAAATAATGACAAAACTATCGCCAGTCCAATAGGTTTCATATTCAGCAATGCTAAAATTCAAAATTTCTGTTTGTGAGTACATAAAAGTGCGCGTTAAAAAGAGTATAGACGTAAATAAAAATAAACAAAAAAAAAACACCGAAATGAACCAAAGCAAAACATTGCATAAAAATACTGTGCCAGAACAACGATTTTATCCAGCAGTCGTTCAATTCCTATAATTCCAGAATTTTCCAAGTTTTGTAAAAATAGGCCTGCGACAATCAAATAAAAAAAAAAAACGTGTTGACTATGTAAGCACTGTTTCAACTTGAATTCCTTATTTATCATCTCTCTCTCTCTCTCTCTCTCTCTCTCTCTCTTCTCTCTCTCTCTCTCTCTCCTCTCTCTCTCTCTCTCTCTCTCTCTCTTTTTATATATATACATACATATATAATATATATATATATATATATATATATATATATATATATATATATATATATTATATATATATATATATATATATATATATATATATTTCAAAGTGGACAGGGAAATAGGCAGTTCTAAAATTCCATTTATTATACATCCCGACGTTTCGTGATCGTCATTATCACATCTTCCAGGGCTACAAATAAGAAGTACATATATAACATTAAGAAACAGTAATAAAAAATATACAAATATAAAAAATATAAAAAGTAAAAATTAGTAAAAAACTAAAAATTCAAGTAAAAATATACATAAAGCAGAAGTGGAACCAACCTCGCAGAAGCGCATATTAAAACTGAAATGGCATCAACAATTACAGAACAAAAAGAAATCTATGACAAGTACAATTGAGTGGAGGGAAGTTTGGGGCGTTTAACGACGGAACCAGTGTTTTAATAAAACTTGACTCCAGAATAGGCAAGTCATGGTAATTAGATACCTGTCCTATAATGCTAAAATCTTTATTGTCTATATTTATTTTGCAAATTTTAGTATGATTGCGAATATTTGAATGTTCTGGGTTGGATATTCTGCAACCTGTTCGAAACTAACACCTCTATGAGAGTCAATTCTGACCTTCAACAACCTCTTGGTAGATCCTACGTAGGTCCCAGAGTTACACTTTGGGCAAATATATCGATAACACTACACCAGAGGA
>NC_090730.1:137707919-137712919 GCF_036898095.1 Palaemon carinicauda
TTCCTTCCTGTGACATTCTTAGAGCAATGCTAGGAATGCAATTAACCTACAGTAATTAGTTTGGATGTACGTATCTGTTTTTTCAGGCATTTTATGGAAACACAGGGGAGGGGCAAGAGGTACAATAAATATTTTTCCACAACTAAAGAAGAACATTGCATCGCTGATATACGATTATAACACTTTAGAAGAGGCTTTTAGTTATCCGATAGAAGTGTTCATGTTAACTGCCAATAAAAAATATGAAAACTTATGAAATTAACTGTCTGATTATTTCAGTCAGCGGAGGTATAACTATTAAGGGAAAAGTGTGAGATACAAGTAACAAATAAAGGTTACTCTGGGACTCTAGGGTTTTTATTATTAAGAATGAGGGGTTCTATCAACCAAATTAGTCAAGCTTGACTCTTACAGAGCAAGCGTACACTGTTAAAAAATTGCATTAAAAAAAGGTAAATGTCTGGCAACCTTTAATCCAGGATTTTTACCGTTTTAAAAACGGATATATTGACGTAAAGAAGTGATATAACTGTCACCAAGCCGTAAAAGATAATAACAAAGTATGGTAAAAATTACGGTCACCCGTATTTTACTGAAATACGGCTGAGGATAGTACATTTTTACGGAGAATTTCCGATTAAAATTACGGTTTATAACAGTGTAACTTAGACTATAGACTAGATAATAGGATAGATCAGAGCATCTTCATGTGGGTAGGTCATATTTAAGGATGGACCACGATAGGCTAACTTCAGAAGTGGTTGAAGGAGAGGGAGACCTAGAAAGAGTTGCATAGAAGGGATGAAATATGTATTGTAAAAGGATTACTTTAACATCCAGAAATCTCGATAGTATGTACACGATACGAGAGAATGGAGAAGAGTGTAGGGGGGGGGGGGGGTTTTCAATGTGCTGCTGGTGAGCGTTTTGCGTAGGTGGCATCGGTGAATGAAGTAGATAACGTTGCGAAGGTACTACAGAAAAGAGTTTATCCATGAATCAGCAAAGAGTATTGTGCTGACGACCACTGAATTATTAATTTATTGAGTATACTGTGTGTGTATATATATATATATATATATATATATATATATATATATATATATATATATATATACACACAGTATAAATATACATATATATACTGTATATATATATATATATATATATATATATGCATATATATATAAATATATATATATATATATATATATATATATATATATATATATATATATATATATATATATATATATAAATATATATGTATAATTCATATATATATATACATACAGTATATATATATATATATACATATATATATATATATATATATATATATATATATATATATATATACAGTATATAACAACAAATGCAGCCGCTTCTAGTCCACTGAAAACAAATTACACACATACAATCATCCAAATACATCAAACCTCGAAGATAGCCAAATGAAAAACGTCTACTCTCTATTGATTTTCCCAGACTACTGAGATAATCTGTATAGAGATTCTGTTCGTTAGTTTGAAAGCATTTACGCGGATATTATACCTAATAGGGATTATCAAACAGTCTGCACAAACGATAGTTATGATACGCTACCATGACGTCTCCAGTTGGCAAACAGCTCATGAGGTTATGTTACCGATGGCCTAGGATTTTATAAATGCCTGGACTACATGAGATTTGATTTCGGTGGGTTTAATGGTTCTAGATATACGAAAATTTTTAACAAGAATATATTTAAGTTCACTGCAAAACACTTGAATTTGCGTAAATCATGTATTATATTTGGTTAACTGCTATAAGAATACTTGCTTCACTCGGAATATAACCACTGTTGGGATTATTAATTTGATTATATAAAAACTAAATTTTGAGTCATGTTAATCAAGATTTGAAAATACTCTGATTAACAAAAAATAGAAGTATTGATTTGACATATTTGGATAACAGAAAGCATTTGTTAGTATACAAATTGGAGTTACATTCCATCAATGTATATTCTACATTTGCAAACAATGGCTTTGAATCTCCCTTAACCACGAGACAGTATATATCACTTTAACATATCATTCACCCTGAAGCATTGTGATGGCCAAAAATCTCAACTATACGAAGGCACCTTTATTCCTCAAGGACCTGACAGTTGAAACGACGTGTGGGAGCCACAGCCTCGCCTATTAAATATGGTGCACAGATGAGGTGAGTGATGGCCTCGCAGTCGAACGATGATATTATTCAGATTAGCCCCATTGCTCAAGCGCGGGACGGACAAGGCAAAACCCTTCCTTCTCACCCTGGCAGAGAGGCGAGACTCTCATTCGAGCCGTCCTTTGGTCTAGTATCTGGAAAAGGTGACATTACAATGCAATCATTCATCGGCACCGCGAGAGGTCACCTCTCGAGGAGGCTTGTCAGAATAGTTTTCCATTTTTCAGCAGGGGATATACGCGACTCTTGACATGACGGCACTGGTGAAGTCTGAGAGTGGAAAGGCGTCACAGAGAGTGGAAAAGGAATATTGTATAATAATGAAAGAATGTAAAAAAATCGGTTTACATTCAAGCTTTTTGCGTATAAAGGGATTAACAATATTACAAACATACATAAACATGATTGGATGACTGAAATAGAACGCTGGGTTTCGACACGAGTTTTTCACTATCGCCCCACAACTCGGACCAAAGGATCTTCATTCTTCATACAAATATAGAGTCAGTTGTGAGAGTTGACCCCCGAACTAGATGACAAAAAGTCTAAAAGTAAAATTCACAAATCATAATCTACAGCTGCTACTGGTGAAATGAAAAAAAAATGAAAACATAATAAATCTTACAGCATAGAAAGAACATGAAAACAAACGGACATTTCAAACTTTCCTTGGAATCTCAACTCATATCATTAATTGTAAAGTGTATTTTTGAGGAAGTATTTATGGTCTAACCCATTTGCAAAAATTTTGTCCCGACCTTTTTACTGAGTAACTTTCTTTTACCTATTCTAAATCTGACGATCTCTATTCACCTGCCTAACCCAAACCTTTATCCTGAACCTCCTCCACCTGTGTCGTAGACGGTGATTTATCCAGAAGAAATCACCTTGGTTCTTTGGCCCTGTTCTCATACGTATCGGACGCCAGCTGAGAGCCATGTGCCCAAACATTTGTAAACTAACTCGCACACAATTCAGAACTTGATAAACATTTCGCAGGGCAAAACTCCGGAATTCGTGCAGGTTGCCTTCTAAAAGAAATAGAGAGACTTCGAGCCATTTACGACCATTGAAAACGCACCCAGTCCTAAAAAAGAGAAGAGGTGCAATGACTCAAAAATCAAAACAGCATTCCCAAGGCCAGATGCGTCACCCAGACAAACATCGGGAAAATTCTTGAACGAGAAACGAGATAAGACAAATATTTAGACCATACCCTTTCAGTAATATTATAAAAGATTTTCAAAGAAAGCTTAGTATAAGCAACTTCTTATATATTGCATAACTAAGAAATGAATTAAACCTTATGCAACTTTTTTTCGTCAACTTAATCTAATGACTTTAAGTCTTCATTGCTCGCATAAAAATGGGAGGTAAAAGATTGGTTTTTCTATGGAAAGGGAATTAACCTCTCTCCAAACTTCCTATGTGACTGAGTTTGGGACTTCTATAAGCTCAATTAACTGAATAAATAATTAATAAATAAGAGATAATAGACGTTATCTTAAATCTGAAGTAACGTTTCCTTATAAAGGAATCGTCCGGTTAATTAGATATCCAAATAAAAGATTTGTTTATAAACAGCTCATTAATATAAAGTGCATGTGCCTATCATTTAAATAAATAATTGTAACAGAAATATCAATAACACCCTTAATTAATATCCTAAAATCACTGACCACCTGACCTTTGAAACCGATCACGTTTGCGTAAACCAAACAAAACGCCCAAGCAACACAAACAAATTATACAATCTAAACAAACGCATATGAAGCACGCAAAAAAGCGTGTGCATGTAGTACAAACAAAATGTTTTTGAAGTGTAACAGTGTTTTCCCAATAAACTTATAAATTTCAAATAGGGTTCTAACGACACACACACACACACACACACACACACACACAAAATGACGACTTTGCTAAAATAAGAATTAATTTTCATAATGTAAATTTTATTATAATAAAATTGAAAACTACAAAACTAACCATGCATTCTATCTCGGACGAAACAAGAGGAATGTCTTCAAAAAAGGGAAAAAAGGACAACCTCAGAGTCGGCAGGGGCGTCCTCTCCCTTGTGCGAAACTCCAAAACTGGTGATTATTTCTTCGCAGAACTTCCGAACGCGACACCCACAGAAGGAAAGTGAATGATTCTTCGTGGAACTTCACAAATTGAAAATCTCGAAACAAACAGGACCATATTTTTAGAAAGCTTTAACTCTCCAGGACAGGCAAGCGAATATTTTTCTCGAGCTTCCCGAATACATAAATCTCTAAACAAAAGTATATTTATTTATAATCTCAAGACAGTAATACCTTCGATAATAATAATAATAATAATAATAATAATAATAATAATAATAATAATAATAATAATAAAAACCCATAATCCTCATAGGGTTCTGATGCGAGGTGGTGGGTAACAGAGTTTAAAGACTGACATTTCTACCGACACCTTACAACCAACGCCAAGTGCTAAAATATGGCTGGGTAAAATGTAAGATCCCTTTCTGCGCTTGATGGTATGGCCATGTAACATTCATGAACGACTGAGTGATGGCTAACTCGCCGAAACCATCAACGCAAAAAGAGACAATATCTCGCGCAATAAAAACACACTGCGTGGCCGGGTAAATTTTAGTATCCGATAAAATTGAAAAATATTTTTTAGAGACAGAGGGAGGATGTGAAGGACGAGCAGTAGGAGGAGGAGGGGAGGGAGAAATAAAGAAGATCAAATGGAGAAGAAGGAGAGGAGTAAGGTGGGAGGAATGGGGGAGG
>NC_090730.1:137715419-137720419 GCF_036898095.1 Palaemon carinicauda
AAAGATTTAAAAGCCACTCCCGAATGGCAGAGGCCAGGGACAGTGACAATGGCCTAGAGATTGGCCATGTATACATATGATCAGCGCCCAAGCCCTTCTCCACCCAAGCTAGGACCAGGAAGGACAAGGAAATGGCTACTGATGACTTAACAGGTAGACCTATAAGCTCCCCCAAACCCCCATCTAAAGCACACAAGGATGGTGAGGTTGCAGACACTACAATTTATTATCGATCTTGAGCGAGACTCGAACCCCAGTCCCGCAGATCGCCAGGAAGGATCGTTTCAAACTGGCCACAACAATAATAAATAACAGTAAAACATTCCTCTTCGCAGCCTCTTTCTTATCTTGTTCCTATATTATCTACAATACTTAACCATCCAAGAAAAATTCAAGTTCCCGCGAACCCATTAGATTGTTACGTATTAGTTTCCAATAACATAACGGCCATTGATTCATTGGACATGAGCGCTGGTGATGAAGTGTTTGCCTAAGACGAGCAATTGCCATTTAGCATACTCGCTGAAATTTCCAGTCCGATAAGTGCGAATTAATGGCAAATGTCAGCCGGGGTAGCATTACAGCGCGTAATGCGTATTGCCATTTCTGGGAACCAATCTGCGCATTGATAACCCACATTTTGATTTCAAACTCTGCGGCATTTTTTTAGGGTGATCTTTCTCTTATTTATTTCCATATTTCCTTTCCTATCTGGGCTATTTTTTTCCTGTTGGAGCCCTTGGGCTTATAGCATCCTGCTTTTCCAAATAGGGTTGTACATTAACAACAACAACAACAACAACAACCACAACAACAATAATAATAATAATAATAATAATAATAATAATAATAATAATAATAAACAGATGAATTAAAGAATAAATGTTTAATCAATTAATTATCTTCGAGATTGGAGACCTGTGTCTTTGGTCAAAATCTTGGTGCTGGAAATGCTAAGGTTATCTAGAAGGAAGACATGAAATAGATACATGAAAAAAAAAATTAATTAAAATAGTTTAGAACAAAATCTCAAAGCAAAAGAAAAGGATTTTAGAAGCTCCTCTAAAAGGGGCGATAAGATAAAAGCAATTCCATCACCCAAAAGGATAGAATAGCCAAAGTGCCCTCTTACCTTTTGCAAATAAACCATCATAATAAAAGTAATGTTTCAATTTGGGTATTCATATATTCGGCCATTTAAAACTGTATTTTTATTCTTTCACTTTTCAAATAGAGTAAGATATAAGAATGAAGCAAACACTCCCTCAAGCAGCTAAAAAAATTCTTTCAGGATCATCGATATTATTTACAATAGGTGTGATGTAATTCAAACTTCGCAGGACCCTGGAAGATAATAACATTTTCTATATATTATATACCAATACACAAATACACACAACTGGTAGAAAAAGTTAGTAACAGTTTCATAGTGACTATGGAGCTGTTGCTAACTTTGTATACCAATTGGCCCAGAAGAGGTATGACTACAAAAGCACTCGGTCAAAATTTCTTTTTTTTATATCCATTCTCCACCTAAGTGGCAATATATGTATGTATGTATAAATGTATATATATGTATATATATATATATATATATATATATATATATATATATATATATATATATATATGTATGTATATATGTATATATGTATAAATATATATATATATATATATATATATATATGTATATATACTTATATATACATATATATGTACAGTATATATAATAAACAATATATGTCTATGAATATATATTCCTATACCCTTCTCTCTCTCTCTCTCTCTCTCTCTCTCTCTCTCTCTCTCTCTCTCTCTCTCTCTCTCTCTCTCTGTATATATATATATACATATATATTATAAACATATATATGAATATATATATATATATATATATATATATATATATATATACATATATATATATATATATATATATATATATATATATATATATATATATAATGTGTATACACACACATCTGTGTGCGTGCTATATCCATGAAGTCGTAGAAAAAACAAAACGTGCTTCACTTACTACAATATGATGCAATTGAAAAAATATATAATTAACAATAAAAAAAGTAATTTTTCATCTAAACACCATTCTCAAAATTATAGGAAATGCTGCTATCCAACCTGACTTTGTTCATACCACCCGTTATGTGAACTCCGGCATTTCTCATGCTTAAGTCAGTAATGGCTTGATAGATTAATTGAAATTATTTTTCTACGTAATCTGGCGTCCCTCTCACTATAATCTTCAAAACCAGTAATTCAATGTTTTAGTTATAAATAAAATGGAATATAAAAAAAAAAAGATTTTTATTAGAATTTTTCAACAAAACATCCAAAGATCATGAAGCTGAATTGCATCTTCTATGGTTGTGGAGGTTTCTCTCAGCTTCTGTTACCTTATTTATTCTTTCCTTTCAAGAATTTAAATTTCTCTCACTGATATCTTTTATTTCTATTTTTCTCTGGTTCACTAAAGACTCGGCTATCACCCTATAACGTGCAAAACGTTAATACTCGTTATCATTTAAAAAATGCAGATATAACGTTGAGAATTTTAATGCATATAACGAATTACAACGCCATCATATATTTCTTCAGCTACCACCAAATAAGTTGTTAAATAGGGATAAATATGCTTCAATTTTGTTATTATATGGTGATTATGATAATACTGTAACATAATGATTTAAGGAGCTTGTGTTGGGGAGTCTCCCATGCTCGTATCTCCCTTCATATCACTTGGTCTCCTTCTGTATCACTACCCCTTTGCATTTCCATCTGAATGTATCAGGTATCAGCTGTACACGGGATTACTCTCAGACTGTATTCGATCAGAGGATCTCTCTCTCTCTCTCTCTCTCTCTCTCTCTCTCTCTCTCTCTCTCTCTCTCTCTCTCTCTCTCTCTCTCTCTATACTAGATCCCCAAAAATCCCCAACTCTTCATAAGCTCCAGACAAAGGGACTTTTCCCTTCCTATTATTCCTTCAGTAATCCTAAATCAAAAAAAAAAATCAAAATAAAATTCACAAATATCGTCTCTTCTCTCCCTATTTAGCAAAACAAATAAACAAATGGAAATTACACCATACATCATTGCAGGTGTTTTAAACTCCTAGAGAACATTTCAATCTACAGATTTTATCCTCCAGTTTAAAAAAAAATTAAATCGCTTTTTTGTTATATTTGTCCCTAAACTGAGCTACTCAGCAGCTGTCATCTTCCCATGATTCTCTTCCTAATGTTCATCGTAGTTTATTTCATCAGTAATAAAAATCTAACTAATTTTTTTTCATTCATTCACGAAAAATTACCGATTCTAAGAAAGCTACCCGGAACACTTTTTTTTTTTTTTTTTTTTTTTACTTGTCTAAAGCACTTTTTTATTTAATGGAAATGGAATACGGGGCAACACGAACTCAGCAGGTACCTAAAATAGTATATGATGACATGAATGAGTTGAAAACATTATAGCACTCAGGAATTACGGAGGAGGACCAAGGCTTCTAACGCTGAAATATTAGATAGATATGAATGGAGTTTACAATTTTACACAATCTTTTTACACATAAACAAACATACGATTAGGTCTGTACGTGCCTATATACGTTAGCATGCGTGTATATATACAGTCTGTATATATATATATATATATATATATATATATATATATATATATATATATATATATATATGCATATATATACATATATATAAATATACATATTTATATATACACTGTATATATATACATATATATATATATATACATATATATATATATACATATATATATATACATACATACATACATATATAAATAAATAAATAAATATATATATATATATATATATATATATATATATATATATATATATATATATATATATGATAAATTTTGCACATTTAAACGCGTTTTTCCTTTTTAAAATAAGCCATACATATTAAGACATTAAAATCTAGATTCTCTTAACGACCCCGGGATCAGAGCCCCAGGCGAAATCACTCAAAAGACTATAGTATCTGACCGGCCGGGTTTCGAACCCTGGTCCAGGATACTTGTATAGGATGGTAAAGATGGGTTGATTTCAATTCTAAGTACAAAAAAGATGAATTCGACAGGTATATGTGCAGAAGAATTGTCTTTGACTTTTATCTTTCTTCGTGGCTAAGTGGTATGGTCAATGTCATACAAGTATACTGGACCAAGGGTTCGAAACCCGGCCGGTCAGATACTATAGTCTTTGAGGGATTTCGCATGGGGCTCTGATCCCGAGGTCGTTAAAAGAATCCAGACTTTAATATATTAATATATATGGCTTATTTCAAATATAGATAGATAGATAGATAGATATAGATAAGAGGGGAACACATGAGCCAAATCTCCTTCATGAAAATTAAGCGTCGATACTGAACTCGAATATACATGAACATGTCCAAGCGGTCAAAACGTTGTTAATATTTGTGCTGTGAGAAGATTTAGAAGGCTTGGAAATGCAGATACACATGAGGGCGATAAAATGGTTCGCACATTGAAAAGAGGGGACAGTACTTTGAAGGGTATCAGTCATGTGGAAAAACAAATAGTATGCTAGAAATTGATGTAGGCTGTATTATAGGAAAACGTCAGGGGGGAATGAGATTAAAAATAGAAAGAGTTGGATAATTAGGGTGAAAGAGGAATCAAAAGAATGGGCTTAAATAAACAATAAGCACAAGATTGTGTGCAATAACAAGGTTGATGGCGCACTGCTTGAATGAGAGTTCGATGGACTGCTAATGAGCTCCTGTGAAAACTGACGCTCTGGTAGTTCTGGGGACATGACCTTTTCCAGCAGTTGAAGTGTGAACATTGCAGTAGCACCAGTTATTTATTAGGGATAATGACTTTAATGCATATATAGTATAAGTAAATACAATAAATATGTTTTATATATATATACAATATATATATATATATATATATATATATATGTATACATAT
>NC_090730.1:137727919-137730419 GCF_036898095.1 Palaemon carinicauda
GTAAGGGTAGACGAGACTCTTTAGCTATGGTAAGCAGCTCTGCTAAGAAGAGGACACTCCAAAATCAAACCATTGTTCTCTAGTCTTGGGTAATGCCCTAGGCTCTGTACCATGGTCTTCCACTGTCTCTTCCTCTTGTTTTGTTAAACTTTTTATAGTTTATTTAGGAAATATTTATTTCAATGTTGTTACTCTTCTTAAAATATTTTACTTTTCCTTGTTTTCTTTCCTCACTGGGCTATTTTCCCTGTTGGGGCCCCTGGGCTTATAGCATCCTACTTTTCCAACTTGGTTTTTAGCTTAGCTAGTAATAATAATAATAATAATAATAATAATAATAATAATAATAATAATAATAATAATAATAATAATAATAATAATAATGTAGAATTCCAAAGCAAATCCGTTCTTTTAAAATTAGGTAATAGGTAAATCAAGGCACCAGACACTACTAAAGATAGAGTCTGGACTTTTCGCATTGAGCTGGTAAATCTTCCCGAAGAGAAGTACATTTGGAAACTAAACCGATGTCCGCCATGGCCTCTATACTGTGCCCTTCCGTTGTCTTGGGTAAAATTTCTCTAGCTTTAGGGTACATTCAAGTCACTTCTCGGGCAATTTGCTCGTCCTCTTGGTTTTATTAATAGGTGTTTTGGGCAGACTTAACAGAAGGGTAAGGATGTCTGTTGGTTTACCATTGAGCTTCCATTTTTCTTATATTTTCCTTCATCCTCGTCTTTAATCTTAATTTTCAAAATCTTAAATACTTTCCTGGGCTTAAAGCATCCTGCTTTTCCAACTAGGGTTGTAGCTTAGCAAGTAATAATAATAATAATAATATACAATCATGTTCAAATTGTTATTTTATTATCTTTCTTTTATAGCTCTTACTGTCCGTCTTTGTTTCTTTATCCCATCTGGGCTGCAAAGGGCGTGTATCTTCTACTTTCCAACTAGGCTCCTGAGTTAGCTTGTAATAATGATAATAATAATAATAATAATAATAATAATAATAATAATAATAATAATAATAATAATAATAATAATAATTAAATATAAGTTGAGCGCCGAGTTGAAACGGCACAACTAAAGGCATTTTGCAAACAAAGAGTAAAGAATTCAAAATAATAAAACATTATATGTCAGTTAAACAATCTTTAACATTACAACAATGCTACCAATGCAGCAGATTCTTATTCCTTTAAGAGATTAGAAACTGATTCCGAACTAACAGCTACCGTAATCTTTCTCATCTCGCGGTGAAAGAGCCAGTGCTAATGTTTTCCATCAGATAGCGTGGGGCCACATTCCGACTGAGACTCAAGACAGGTATGCCGACCACAAACCTAACCATTCATGCGGTAAAGTCTGGCCAGACAAGGTTCAAAATAAACACCAGTAATGGTATGAAGTAAACAGCAGTGGATCGCAATGGTGATTTAGAGAAAATAAAGTTAGTCTGTATATGTGCATTCTACACGCTTTTATTTTCATTATTATTTTACAAACTACAACCCTAGTTGGAAAAGCAGAATGCTATATGCCCAAGGACTCCAACAGGGGAAAAATAGCCCAATGAAGAAAGAAATAAGGTAATTAATAAACTACAGGAGAAGTAATGAAGAAGTAAAATAAAACATTTTAAGACAGTAACAACATTGAAATAGATCTTTCATATATAAACTATAAAAACTTCAAAAGAAAAAAGAACAGGACGAGAAATAGGATGGAATAATGTCTCCGAGTGTACCCTCAATACACGATTCGAACGATTTTATCGGGATCTTTCCTTATCTATCACATTTGGAAATAAGAAAATAAATTAAAACAAATGAAAAGATCAGAAGGCTCTCGAAGAATGCAAACTCCCGTCCGGGCCGAAAAAAAAAAAAGATGAGGATCTGGATTGCTTCCAGATGTGTATCAGATATTATCGACGTCGTTGTCATCTCAAGAATCCTTTAAAAAATTATGCTTTTAGACAGATCCAATCTTACAATAATTCCAGAACCTAATCGAGCGAGTGGTATTTGGGCAATGGCAACTTCCATAATATTCCACGATACATTTAGCAACAATTAAAAACACAAATGGAAACTATTTAATTTTTTTTATTTATTTATTTTTTTTTTTATGAAAATTGAGAAATGACTAAAATGTACGTAAATCCTTCGGAAAATATGAACTTTTCTTTTTCTCCTTTCGCACACATACGCACAAACACACACACACATGCATATATATATATATATATATATATATATATATTATATATATATATATATATATATATACACACACATTTATTTATTCTTTTTTGTATTTACATACACACACACATATATGTATATATATATATATATATATATATATTTACATACACATATATTTACATACACACACACATATATGTATATATATATATATATATACACACACACATATGTCTGTGTGTGTAAATATATAAATGAATAGAGAAATGCATTTATATAGACATATA
>NC_090730.1:137738371-137753371 GCF_036898095.1 Palaemon carinicauda
ACAGTGTGTATATATATATATATATATATATGTGTGTGTGTGTGTGTGTGTATATATATATACATATATATAAATATATGTATGTAGGTATATGTATGTATATATATATATATATATATATATATATTTATGGAAGAGAGAGAGAGAGAGAGAGAGAGAGAGAGAGAGACTCCCCAAATCCTTCATCCTTAGCTCAAAAAGATGGTGAGGTTGCAGACACTAGAAGAGACTATCGATCTTGAGTGAGAATCGAATCCCACTCCAGTATATCGCAAGGCAAAGACGTTTCCAAGAGGCCACCGCAACCCATGAAATAATTCCTTCATCGTTATTAACAATCCCATCAATACAAATGGGTCGGTCTTTTCTCTCATCTCTAGACCCACAAATAATGCCTATTCATATGCATATACACGAAAAATTCTTTCCCAAAAATTTCTAATCAAATATATGTTTTTTACTTTTCTTTAAAAAAGATGTCTGATAATGTCTAATATTCATACTTCGAACGGTATGTGAACACATGGGTGTACCATGAAAATTCCTCATCAGTATTTAGATAGCCATCTCTACAGTACATTGATGGATATCAATCTCGTCGCTTAATTGGCGTACTTATATTTATAATTGCACCTACCCCAAAAAGACATTTATTTATCAATTTATATATAATTATATGCATATATATATATATATATATATATATGTATATATATATATATATATATATATATAGTTAGAAATAGACATACATACATACATATATATATATATATATATATAGTTAGATATAGACATACATACATCCATCCATACATACCTACATACATAAACGCCTCAATTCAAACAAAAAACGTTCATTAAAACCTTTTTCGTGGGCTTAAAACTTTCACGTTTCAACTTCTGGAAGTCACCCGGACGACACATTTCTTTTCATTTAAATGAAACTATGTTCATTTTGAACCAACGACTCGCTATTGAAGTTGTTATCTCTTCCTCTTTCTTTTATTCATAAGATGGCAGAGGGCCGTGATTCTGACTGAAATATAAATGTGCTCTATTCCCCAGTAAAAAAAATGCTAACATCTGTTTCTAAAGAAGGGCATAATGCACTGTTTATAGAACGTTCTACTCAGACAACCAGTTCAGCATTCAGGAATATGTGTTTAGAAAATAGCTAGATTACCTTCATACAAAAGAAATAGAAACTTGGGTAAATATTGAACTTACATAAAAAAATACTTATTTACAGTTTTTTTCTACTTTTGCTATTTATGATAATGTGTAAAATTATTATGGAGGCGCAAAAAAATATGCATCCCTTTAAAAAAAAAGGAAAGAAAGAGGATTTCTTTATACAATATAAATATATATATATATATATATATATATACATATATATATATATATATATATATGTATATATATATATATATATATATGTATATATATATATATATATATATGTGTGTGTGTGTGTGTGTGTGTAAACATCAATCACCCTTAAACTCGTAAATCAGTTTATTAATAATTCGTTTTAGAAAATATTCCTTAGGTTACGGCTGCAAGGTCTCACACCCCAAACCCAACTAGTGAACGAAATGCTGACATTGGCGAAGGTGAGACAATGCTGTGCCGTCAGTCTTAACTCGAAATGTATGTTAGCTCAGTAGGCCATTACTAATATGCTCTACGGACGACCTCCGAACTTCCACCTAAGCCTCTCCAAACCTCTTGTTTCAGGTCTCGACAACATCATACATTTCCATTTAGATTTCGAGAAGATGAGAGGTGGAGGAGGAGGAGGAGGAGGAGGAGTAGTCTACTCCACCATTGAGTCTTTACATCTTGATCGGCCATGCATAGTAATGGAGATATTCTAGTTCCTAATGGTGTTACCGTATTCTCTGTCACCGGTTATATTTATTTTGCTGTTTTACAAGCGCGTTTTCTATAGATTTTACCTATGTAGATGATTTTGAGAGAGAGAGAGAGAGAGAGAGAGAGATGAGAGAGAGAGAGAGAGAGAGAGATAATCACAAATGAGAGTCTAACCTAATATTGGTTATATGGATTACTTTGCCACCAAGGCGTCTAATATCTTATTGAACGTTGGGACAATATTCTAGTGTTTATTGTTTACTTCGTATATTCCCAAAACATACTGTATAACTTATAAAGAGGTGTACTCTTCCTCCCATGTGCTATGTTATTTCCTCTTTAACGACATATCTATTTCCCTCCACGGCATATACACCCCCACTCTTCTCTTGTCTACGCATGATCTCTCTCTCTCTCTCTCTCTCTCTCTCTCTCTCTCTCTCTACGTAGTTCGTATATCAAAGGAGATATTGATTAGCACCCTATTATATGAACAAATTTCCCCAAGGGTGAAACCGGTTAACCCAAATGATTTCCAGTGTGTTCATGTTTGAATAAGCAAACCGTTTCTCCTCCTTACAGAAATTGATTGATTTCAAAAATAAATCTCCCTTCAATCTTCTCCTCCCAATCCCCCTCCTACTACTACTACTCCCCTCACTCCCCACACCTTTCTGACATTTCCCCAACTACTTTCCCCTACCCAACACCCCCCTTCAAGTTGGAAGCGAGAGAGAGAGAGAGAGAGAGAGAGAGAGAGAGAGAGAGGGGCACTGGCATACACAAGTGAATAAAGAGGGTGGGAATCAATAGAGGTTTCAGATTCATCATCGCAGGCCTTGTGATCTTCGTCGCCTCGTCTAGCTGTATTCATCAGATTCATCAGTTTGAAAGCTTTTTGTTCCGACTCTTTGAGAGGTTTCGGTTTGCTTTGCAGCCAACCTGTGCTGCGGTATGGCGTCATCACTATGATTATCGGTGTAATCATAGTCATTATCAGGGACATCACCAGCACAATGTTGTTGACAATACTTCAAATGCCGACTGTACTGTTTACTTCGTCCATTGTTGTTGCTGCTGGGTTTTTCGTTTCATGCTTTCAGTTCCTGTTGTTGGGACTATGTCGAGTATCACTACAATCATCATTAACGGTATTATTATAAATAATACTGCAACTACAGTATCATTATCATTATCATATACTTATGAACACGACCCGTCAAAAATGACGGCTACACACACACACCACTGTAACCGGGGTATGACTATTCTCTCTCTCCTCTCCACGCCACCCAAGGAACGGGGAGAGATAAGTGTGACCGGATATTATGTATATATATATATATATATATATGTATATACATATATACAGTATACATATATACAGTATATATATATATATATATATATAAGCGAGGAGAGAGAGAGAGAGAGAGAGAGAGAGAGAGAGAGACTTGCTCTCTAGTATAAAGGAGAGATGTTAAGGGGAATGAGCAATACAGTAGAAAAAAAAACAAAGAAAATTACTAGTTAGAAAAAAAAAAAACAGTTGAATAACATATTTTAACAAAAAAAACTTTAACGCTATAAGTAATTTAGATTCAAATATGACCAAAGTGAAATCAAGAAGCTACAGAAATGGTGTTAAAGAATATGCTTTTGCTTTATGGCGCCACTTCCTTTTAATTCCAAATAACTTGGTGTTTTAAAACACGCAGAAACAGCTCCTATTTAAAAGACATTCCCTTTACTTATTCTTAGGGCATAACAACCTCTAAGAAGGTCTGCTAAAGTAAAGTATTGAAATGGTGATGCTATGTTATTTCGATTGAATGAATTTGCTTACCTTGAACAATGGCCGTACAGTATGTAATGTACCGATATCAATACACACTGATGTATAACATACACAGCGTATATCGGGGGAAATAAGCATAAACAGAAATTACTTCCAGTACAAATTCACGCTGAATAATAAATGTAGTTAACAGAATTCTCCATGTCAGAGAGAGAGAGAGAGAGAGAGAGAGAGGGGGGGGGGGGCCTACCTAAAAAAACCTGGGTCCTTCATGCCATGCAACAAAACGCACCACTTTTCCTGCATAAACATCAAAAGCTTCATGTCTTTTCATGTTTCAAGTTAAGTGGAAATAGATCTTGGCACACTGACAAAAAACCGCCGTGATAGGCGATCCACGAATTCTAGAAGTAACTGAATTATATGATCAATGTGGCGCTGTTGAGGAGGATTGGATGACAATAATGCTATTGTAGATAAATCGCATCCAGAGCCAATCTCCCTCCTTTCCATTCGCAATATGAAACTTCTAGGATTCCGGCATTTTACGCAGACAATTCGAGTGTTATATTTTTGTCTGCTACGAAATCTATAATCTATTACCAAATTTTATTTTATTTTCAGGTTTTTACGATTGTTAATTGTAGAGTAAGTTCGTGTACTGATAAAATGATTCTTTAAAGTTCATCAATATTTAGCTTTTTTACCAGATTCGTTAATATTCCTTTCCTCATTGGTCATAGAAATTATGACTTCATGACAATTTTCAAAATCAATCGAAAGGTAAAAAGGAAAAAAGAAGTAGCATAACTGGAACACATAAACTTGCCAAAATTAATTCATAAGATCATTAAGAAATAAGGCCTAAACGCTTAACCAAGGGTTTACATACTTATCATGTTTACATGTTATCCTTTGTATTGGTGTAGTAATAAACTGATAACCTTGTTCAAAAAAGGAAATATATTTGATTGCAGCAATTATCGGGGGAATTAGTATTATGAATACACTTGCCAAAATATATGATATGCTGCTAACGAACAGAATTACCCCAAAGCAAAAGGCAAAAATTCTAAAACTACAAGGATGTAAGTAAAATACTGTCAAAATGAATCAGTCTATAATAGGACTATTTACTACAGGAATATTTACGTGTAGTAGCACATTCATATCGTTTTTATTGCAATTATATCTCTTACAAATAACATTCTGCAATCTCGTTAAGCAATTTATCTAATTTATCCTATATAAGCACTCTACATATTTTCTAAGGCAACCTTACATTTTGATTTAGAATCATTTTGTATGTCACACTAATGAAATCTCAACTCCGAATTAAAACGATGATGCAGTTAACGAAATGTTAACGCCCAAATATGCTGTAGTTTCCCCCGTAAGGTGATCTTCACCTACATATATAAGAAATCATTCTGAAATCCTACAACATACATTTCATTTTTTTAAATTAAAGCTTTCTTCCGCTTCCTTTCGATGTTAATCTAAACCGGCGTTATGCATAATGAGCGGTTCCCCTGAAGGCAACATTAAATTAAATTGTAAAACATCCTGAAGAGATCTTCTGAATGCAATCTTGAACTTCATTATGAAAACATCATGATGATGCTTTCTGGAGGAAATCTTGAACTCCATATTATATAACAACCTGAAGGCGCCTTCTGAAGGCAAGAGGTGTTTGAATATGCAAGCAGATAGCTACTTAGCTCATATTTAAGAGAAATCTCAGGATTATTATTAAGGTGACTTCTCAATCAGCTATCGAAATTATCCTGTATTACAGCTAAAGGCAATCTTTGTAATAATTGAGAATTACATTCAATCAATACTCTTCCAGATACCTATGAAGTTAATCTTTACTAACACTTCACTGTATTCTACAGTTTCATACTATCGGAAATTTCAATACTCTTTTAAAAGAATTCCAAAGTTTACTCTTGAAGGCATTTCTTAACACCTACTGGAAGTATCTCCAACTATCAAGTAAAAAAATTCTGCATATTTGTACCGAATAACATCCATAACCTCTAAAACATAAAATAGAGACCCTAGTAAAGTCAAAGGTTAATAATCACTTGAAGGTATTGCGGATATCCTTACTGCAGCCAAGTTTAATTCTCCATTCAAAGCATTACACAGGTCCCCACTAGAGGCAATCTCGAACCTCTATCTGCGAGCAATTTAAAGCGATATCCCTGAGGGTGAAGTACAGTCTCCCTTTGAAGATCATCAGCATCCTTAATCTGGAGCTGATCTCCCTTTTCTCCCACTTAAGACCCGTGTGCAGTCTGCATCTGATGGCCTCTAAATACAAAACTGCATTTTCCTTTCAACAAGAAAGCAACACATATGCCTCTGTAAGAATTATTTGAAAACTTGCATGGCAGAATTAAGCAAAATTCTCATTAAGTTAACCTACTACATCCCTATAAAGGGACTCAGTATTTACATCAAACGTAAAGAAAGGAACTGCGATCTCTCTCTTGAAACAGACTGGATTCGCCAAAGGCATAGTAACCAAGCAGCAACATCAGTTGCGTGCTTTTTCTCATCTTGATATGAAGCATCGTAATAGCAATTACTAATTACACGTCCCAGTCTAATAGCCATGGCTTTCTAATCCCGGACTCCTTATAAATTCACCATGCAACAAGAGTCTTACAGTCGTACCAGTTATCTAATGATAGGTTGCAGCAATTTCATATCTTATCACATGTACCAATTTATGCCTTTGCAATTTTGCTGGAGATCCAAATCAACTGTTACATAGATCGAAAAAGGCATTTTTCAAATTCGTACTAATATAAGGAATATATACTTACATTCTATACCTCTAAATATACCATCACGTTGAAAACGAAAATGAGTAACAGACAGCCACTTGGGAAACGAAAGAGCCAACTCATAGAGATGAAAATTAAATTGCAAAAAATGAAAAATTAGCGGAAAGTTTTTCTCTCCATGGAATGCATCTACTGATTGCATGGGTACGCAATTAATTCAGAGCGTTTTTTTATATTCATACTTTGAAGTGTCCATCTTGGACTTGATTCTTTTAATTGTCCATCGACAATAATATAGGTCTATTTTTAGTCCAGAACAATAAAGACGGCCAATGAAATTCAAATGAGAAAATACTGAATTTAAATCCAGTCTTGCCACACTTACAATTATAAAGTGCAAAATAAGACTAATTACACGTGTGTTTTAATAACAATAAACAATCCATTTCCATAAGGAAGAAAATAAGTATATACTCCCGTATAAGAGTAAATATCCTTGATATACTATTTTTCTTTATTATAATTATTAGCCAAGTCATACAGACTAACAGCTAACCAGGATAAAGCATTTCAAACTAACCAGGATATAAATACTGTATATCAAACTGGTAGTGTCCACGTATGGTTGAAGGGAAACCCATTCATCTCCTCTCTATCAGGAGCTGTCTAATCATAGTTAATCAACACGAGACAAACCTAAGAGAGAACGGCACATAAATACAGAGGTACAAATATGTGTGTATATACTGTATATACAAATATATATATATATATATATATATATATATATATATATTTAAAAACGTAAAGACAAAAGGTACATGAACTAACGACATGAAAATGTAACGTTATTGCTGTTACCAACTCTTTTTTAAGAAATTTAGGATATACATTAACTCGAGTGCAGAGAAAAAGTCCGATAATAAATCTCCTGAATGACTTTGAGGTTGATTTGTCTTTAGGCTACTACACTCGAATTACAGAGAGAGAGAGAGAGAGAGAGAGAGAGAGAGAGAGAGAGAGAGAGAGATGAAACATATACAACAGCATCCAAAAGGAAAAAGTGACCACGGGAGAATATTACATCAGCCTAAATAAGTGACAAGTAAATGAATATTAAATAATAAAAACCTTATTAACATGGAGGATGTTGTTCAATAACACCATTAGACTCGGAGTAGGTAATCTCCACGTGTAACAGAGGCAGCAGCAACAGGGATCTAACACAACCCCCTTACGCGGTATCTCTGGAGATTCAGAGCCCCGCTTTAACGACCAAGGACCTGGAGGGTTTACCGGGACCCGAAAATGTGTCCTGAGGTCTACAAAACAAGCCGATTACGCGTGTCTCTCGACCGCAGAATCAGACTCTATGACAGCCTATCATTTCCTACAGCGAAGGAAGCGACCTTAGTTAATGACCGTCTTTACGATCACGTGGAACCCTGTAACACCGGCCCCAGGGCCAAACCAAACCCCTAGTACATAACCTGGAGCTTAACGAAACCCCGGTACATGACCAGCAACAACGGAACCCCGTTATAGCACACGACTACTACACCCAGGTGATAAAAAAGTGACTCGCGTTAATAAACCTGCTTAACCGGAACTTCAGTAACTTCACAATTTGGCCGAAGGTGGACGATTAAGAAGAACAAAGAGGACTGGTAGGAGCGTATCCTAAGGAGCTCTTAGAGGATACCTCTTGGCCGACAGGCAATCTCTAATCAGTTTCACTAACAGCAGTAGTGGGCCAAAAGTGCAAAACAGGTAATTTATGGCCCCACCCGCAATCATTTTTAGGTCTCTGTTGTTAGTTACATACTTTACTGCAACATAGTGACAAGATCGTCAACAACAGGTGCTAAAACAAACAAATCCAAAATAAGCCATATAACACAGCATGTGTACCCATATACATATAGCTTAGCCATAGGCATTTAAATACGAAGTTTACTCATTAATTATTTGGTAGTATATACGAATTATTGGTAACATCTACACAAAATCACACACACACACACACACACACACACATATATATATATATATATATACATATACTTATATATACATTATATATATATATATATATATATACATATACACATATATATACATATATATATATATATATATATACATATACATATATGAGTCTAAAATGTAGTATAAAATACTATCCATACCTTTATATCTATTGTTTTGTTAATCACACATCTTCGTCTCCACCGTTATTGTTACATTAAGGGGTCAGTTGCCTGATGCGTTCTCTCCAATACCTTTTAACAAAGGCATCCTCTTCCACCAAACCTCTTCTATCGTTATCATTTTTTACCTTCTTTTGCCATTTAAGTCTCTGTCTCCATCTTGATTTTTCCCCTAACAGGTTCCTCACAATTCCTCCTCACTACCTACCCACCATTCATCCTCAACACGTGCCCACACCATCTCAGTCGTAACACTCTTATCCTCTCTGTAAAATTTACTACACCTGCCATTCTTCACAAATTACATGTGTGTGTGCATATACATATATATATATATATATATATATAGATAGATAGATAATTAGCTAGATAGATCATATATATATATATATATATATATAAATAGATAATTAGCTAGATAGATCATATATATATATATATATATATATCCTTTTCTCTGCCTTAGCTGTATCCTGACAATGTCAACTACTAACGTTATCGTTATCAGAGGCACTGCGGATTTTTACTGTGGCAAAATAAGTTTTTAGTCCGAGGGATTAGACTGGATTTATTGGATCTATGAATTAGAGATAAAATTTATAGCTCGGTGCTGGGGCTTGTGAGGCCATTCAGGGAATAAGTGTAACTGTGAAAAACGCTAGAATACAATTTGAAGTAAATATTAGACGAGATCGAACAGCAAGGAGGAAAGGAAGCGGAAACCGAGGTAAAGAAGAAGAATGTAAAGCAAGTAAAGGTTGGAACGCTGCAAAGACCCAACCAAAGCCTAAGCCTACATTGCACCGTATGAGGTGGACTGGCGACACTAACCCCTTCGGGATTAGAACTCCGGTCTGTTGCTCTGGAGAGAGAGAGAGAGAGAGAGAGAGAGAGAGAGAGAGAGAGAGAGGGGGGGGGGTAAAAATCATGAATTCCTATACCCATTTTAAGAGTTACATAATGGCTAAACCCCATCCTTTTGTCGTAGCGGAAACGAAATTCATATCAGCTAATTAGCATATTAGCACCTGGAAGTAAAATGATATCACAAAAGGAAGAGGAAAGGGAGACAAAAAATAACAACGTCCGGCTCCACAATGTTGCCACATCAATAGAGAGCTTCTTTCCACAGCAGATGTCATTTGCTTTCGGTAAAGAAAATTCTTGTTAAATTTGGTACATTGGAGGATATAGTAGCACATGCATTCATACATGTAGGCCTATGCATGTATTCATTTATGTGCATCACATAAACGAGAAGTATGTGAATAAATTTAATCAAAAAACCAAACAACCATTCTACCGGAAGAATTAGTGTTTAATAATTATGATTTCTCTCTAGTTCTCTTAATCACATCAATAAAGAAAAACTTCAAAGAATATCGGTTATACTTGTCAGAGATATTGCAAAAGCACGCAATACCTTGTTCATAATCTAAAAAAATTATATACTGAGATGCGGAAAGTATATATTATGCGAGCCTAATACAAAATAGTTCTTAAAAATCATTTAACTCCTTTATTTTGTAAAAATAAATGTTTCTTCATAATATGAAGGCCCTCAGATGAAGAAAATAATGAATTGTATTACAATACCAGATACAATGCCCAATAATAGAATATAAACTATCGAGGTAAATTGATACCATTAAAGGTTTAAACATCTGTTAGCCTCACCACCAAACTCGGGCAAAATAACAAACACACGCACGGACACAGTAATTAAACCCAAAGGTAAAACCTCAGGATATAAACACTAGATAACCTTAACTGTGGGCAAAGGCTATCAACGCCTAAGTCACCAAACCCAAATCCACATAAACAAACGGCAAAATTTCAATTGTGAGTCGTGCACTTCCCAACCAGTAGAGCAGCTTTCACTTGTAACGTCCTGACTAACAACTAGCCAAATATGGGTGGCTAGAGAAAAGAGCAGTAGAGAGGTAAGTTGTCAGAAACCCACGGGGGGGGCCCAGGCCCTGACACAACCCATTGTAGGATGGTGTGCAATTTTGTTCGTTGCATATATATATATATATATACTGTATATATATATATATATATATATACTGTATATATATATATATATACTGTATATATATATATATATATATACTGTATATATATATATATATATATCCATATATATACATATATATATATATATATATGTATGTATATATATACATATATAATAATTTATCAATTTATTTATTTATATATAAATAAATTGACGAATTATCATTTTATATATATACATATATATTTTAGATGGATGGATATCATATTGCGCTGACGAAGACTATTGTAAATCTAAACAAGAGATGGGTTCCGGTGAATAAATCCAATTTGAATCGAGTCTAAGAAGATGGGCGCTGACGTTGATCTCAGTCACGTATGCCGATCCAGGAGGGACTCGGTTAGCCAGGACGTCTGTGCCTGTCTAAGCAAGATATCTTGCGTCTCAGAATGTATGAAACGACAGAGATAACTACTAACACAACGCCCGTTTTTATATTCACACAATCCCCGTCGCATTTGGAATGACGCAAAACAAACAAATAAATAAGCAAAAATACC
This sequence comes from Palaemon carinicauda, assembly GCF_036898095.1. Lineage (NCBI taxonomy): Eukaryota > Metazoa > Arthropoda > Malacostraca > Decapoda > Palaemonidae > Palaemon > Palaemon carinicauda. The sequence goes on from NC_090730.1 coordinate 137,749,639, forward strand.
GTAAAATGTTTCTGACATATGTTAAGGAATTGATTGCGCGCCAGAAAAATATTGGACTTGGCAATGGCAAATGTCAGGAACTGGAAGCTTATCAATGGTTTTTTTTTTATTCTTATTTTAAAGGACATATGAGCATCCGCAAGGGAGACAGAGAAGCTTGATTAATGGGGTCAGTCCTACTCGTTAATGCAAATAAATTTACGTAAAAAAATTATATATACTGTACTTAAATATTCTAAATACAACCTTGAGTTTTTTATTTCAAGTCAACCTGTATCCATTTTGGTATGGCGACATATCAAAAGGCCACCAGGTGAGAGAGAGGTGTCAATCCTGTTATTCTTTAAAATAAACAGTCTAGTAATCTAACAGTCAAGATCATGCACCATTCAAGTTTTTTTCGAAAAAGACTATCATTGAGAGAGAGAGAGAGAGAGAGAGAGAGAGAGAGAGAGAGGTGTTAATCCGGTTATTCTTTAAATAAAGTCTAGTAATCTAACAGTGAAGCTTACACACCATTCAAGGTTTTTTTTCGGGAAAACACTATCATTGAGAGAGAGAGAGAGAGAGAGAGAGAGAGAGAGAGAGAGAGATCCCTTCTTTTCTTCCTCCGCTGTGTTTGAACTTTATGGGAAAATTAATTTGTGCTTTGGGTTAGGGTGAAGATTGCCCAGACATTATTTTGAGCCGTAAAGCACAGTTTTATAATGGCAAGAGGGCTGAGAGGGACCCTCAGCGGGTGCTAAAAATGTATGTGAGTCTTGAGGATGTAAACGACAGCATTTGGCACAAAAAGAAAAAAAAAAAAAAGAGTTGGAAAAGGAAGTGGGTCATTTCATGCTTGTATGGTATGCTCTCTCTCTCTCTCTCTCTCTCTCTCTCTCTCTCTCTTCTCTCTCTCTCTCTCTCTCTCTCTCTCTCTCTCATACATGGACGCAAATAAAAAAATCAAACTTTGGACATCGTCCCCCTTGATAACGGTTTTATAATTTTTTTTTTTTTTTATTGTGTGGAAATAAACATTGGCACACCTACCTACCCACGCTCAGCATGGCGCCAGGAAAAGTTAATTAGAGAAGAACGTTGGATGACTTCTTGAGCTAATATCATTACGGTAAAAACACTCGACACTAATTATCAATAGAAATACAACGAGAAATTCCAAAAATAGCTTTCGTTTCTCAAAATATTACCGGGAAAATATATTTCTCTCTATAACAGAAGATCTTGGATAAAAAATAGAAGTCGCAACATAACACCATATTTTCTCCACAAAGGTTGAAATATTTATAAACGTAAGGTTCATTTCTTGATGATTTATATTTCAAATACGAAATATAGTGCTAATTCAATAAGCCCTTGGCACGCTATGTCTGTAACATTATTACACATTCTTCCAAAACAAAGGAAGACCATAACTCATTAGAGGTGAAAAAAACTCAATGTAATCCCGAACAGAAAAAAAGACAATATCAGTAACTCATGTCTGAGCCATTACTGACGTGAAGGGAAGTGACACTGCCAGTGTTTGAGATCCGATAAATGACAAAGTTGTTCAATCATTTGTCGGGACTCATTAAAATTCACCTCAGTGCCCACCAGCCCTTTACCCTTGATGGCCGCATACTTCGACCAGTAATGGACTAGTGCAACGTAAATTATTAAGCGTAACCTTGATGAGCTCATAAACATAGGTTTTGGGGGCCAATCTTCATTACCTCACGAGAAACAGAATATAAAAAGCCTTGGATTATGTAGGTGAGACAGACGAATGTAATGAACAGTTTTGTTCAAATTGATAATTACCCTCGACACAAATCTATTCTTCAGTTTATATTGTGTGTAGAATATGTACAAAAGAAAAAATTACTTGTAAATATTGCATAAAATTACAGCTGTGTTGAGAGTAATTACCGCTACTGCCTGTACATCTTCATAAAGGTAATGTAAGCTATGAATATACCAGTTGAGGTTCATGAAACTGCGGGTTTACACGTATTCACCTCACGATTTCTCCTTTGGGTTGTAGACTGACTCTTTCCTTTCTTTCATCATTTCAGAGTCAGTCTCATATCAAAAGGATTGTGCGTTAAGTGTGGCTTTGACATAAAATGAGAATATTATGTTAGTTTTATATCAAAAGAACGACATAAATTCAATGCTATCAAAAGAACGACACGAAGTCAATGCTATCAAAAGAACAACATGAATTCAATGCTATCAAAAGAACGACATGAAGTCAATGCTATCAAAAGAACGACTATCAAAAGAACGGCATGAAGACATTACTATCAAAAGAACGACATGAATTCAATGCTATCAAAAGAACGACATGAAGTCAATGCTATCAAAAGAACGACTATCAAAAGAACGACATGAAGTCAATGCTATCAAAAGAACGACATGAAGTCAATACTATCAAAAGAACGACATGAAGTCAATGCTGTCAAAAGAACGACATGAAGTCAATGCTATCCACAGAACGACATGAAGTCAATGCTATCAAAAGAACGACATGAAGTCAATGCTGTCAAAAGAACGACATTATGTCAATGCTATCAAAAGAACGACATGAAGTCATTACTATCAAAAGAACGACATGAAGTCAATACTATCAAAAGAACAACACGAAGTCAATACTATCAAAAGAACGACATGAAGTCAATACTATCAAAAGAACGACATGAAGTCAATACTATCAAAAGAACCATACGAAGTCAATACTATCAAAAGAATGACACAAAGTCCAATACTATCAAAAGAACGACATGAAGTCATTACTATCAAAATAACGACATGAAGTCAATGCTATCAAAAGAACGACATGAAGTCAATACTATCAAAGAACGACATGAAGTCAATGCTATCAAAAGAACGACATGAAGTCAATACTATCAAAAGAACGACATGAAGTCATTACTATCAAAAGAACGACATGAAGTCAATACTATCAAAAGAACGACACGAAGTCAATACTATCAAAAGAACGACACAAAGTCCAATACTATCAAAGAACGACATGAAGTCATTACTATCAAAAGAACGACATGAAGTCAATGCTATCAAAAGAACGACATGAAGTCAATGCTATCAAAAGAACGACATGAAGTCAATACTATCAAAAGAACGACATGAAGTCAATGCTATCAAAAGAACATGAAGTCAATGCTATCAAAAGAACATGAAATCAATGCTATCAAAAGAACGACATGAAGTCAATACTATATCAGATTGAATGCAAAAAGATAAACTTTTATATAAGCTCATTTACCACGATATAGATTCAGCAGAAAACTCCGTCACTGTTTAAATATAGATCATGAACATATCCAATCAAAGCTCAGCAGTGAAGCGGGGATGCTAGGAGACCCTATCAATTCAACACCTGTATTGAGACGTATGACTCATGAACTATGCTTTCAGTGCTATATGAGATATCATTTATTATTATAACTATAATAACTTCAACGATTTATATTATACATGATCGCAATAATAAGTAATAACTGGATGTATGGATGACGAAAGTAAAATATTCCTGTTTCATGATCTTTAAAATTGCTTTTTTATATGATCTCATGTACCATAAATAACACTATGAGGACATTATTATATAAATTATATTTTATTTTGGGTATTAAAAATTTCAGATACAAACCTACTTGATATAAATATTTAAAACTGAAAACTCTAATAAGAAAATTCATTTAATCTATTGCTAATATAGACACCG
>NC_090730.1:137760871-137762392 GCF_036898095.1 Palaemon carinicauda
TATATCATAACTGTTTTCATTAATATGATAGGGGAGAGAGAGAGAGAGAGTGAGAGAGAGAGAGAGAGAGAGAGAGAGAGAGAGAGAGAGAGAGAGAGAGAGAGAGATGAAGTAAAAGCCCGAGCATTATGCACTTTAATGGTGCTAATAGTAACCATTCCTGTGGAGTTAAAAAAAAATATCTGAGATAGAAATTTAAACATGAATGTGGCAGGGACTGATGCAGTTTCTTCTGCAGTCATAACAGCACCCCCCCCCCCCTGGGCGGTAATAATAATCAATCTGTAAGTTAAAAAGAGGGGGAGGCTGAAGTAGCACTTCAAGCATGATTATGGCAGGGACTGATGTGGATTCTTCTGCAGTCACAACCGGCCCCCCACCCCACATTCTTAAAAGGAAGGTTTGATGTTGAAATGTATAATCATATGTAAGTCTCAATACGCCACTATGACATTGAATATCCAATACCAAATTAATAAATGAGAAATGGCAAACAAGCCTGATTTCAACTAACAGAAACCAGAACTGAAGGCTTCCCACTTGTAGCTCAGGCAGAAGCCAAGCCCTATTTTGGTATCATTATCAAATGCTTCCTCGCAGGATAATAACGACCATCCCAAAATCTTTCTTTTGGAAACTGCCAGCCTGTGAATCATATCGAGTGGGTGACTCATAACTTTAGCTTTTGAATGGCATTGCATGAATCCGTTTAAAGTCCCACAAGTGACGTAGACAATAGGTTTTTCTGTTCAAGTTTGTTGAGATCATTTCCAATCAACTTGTTTTATATAATAATAATAATAATAATAATAATAATAATAATAATAATAATATAATAATAATAATAATAATTCCCTGTATAATAAAGAGAAAGTGTCCTGGAGATATATATATATATATAATATATATATTTATATATATATATATTTATATATATATATATATATATATACAGTATATATAATATATATATATATATATATATATATAATATATATATATATATATTATATATATATATATATATCTATATATATATATATATATATATATTTCCCGTCAAGGGGAGAGGGCTTAATCATACTCGGAAACCAGAATCTCCCACAAATTGCCGAATCAAGGGGTTGTAGTTAGGAAAGGGTGAAGAGGTGGAAGAGTTGTGTGTATATATGTGGTGTGTGTATCTAAATATCTAGCCGTCATTTTTGACGGGTGGCGTACACTAGTAACAATAATGGTTTGTACTCAAATTTTCACCACTCATCCTCAAGTACGTCCTTAAATATAATAATTGAAAATACCGACATATAAAAATTATGCAAAACATTTGTTTCTTTGAGTCTCAAGCTGAGAACAACACAAACAAAAACAAAAAAATAGTACCGTCAGAGAAGATGGCCCTATACCCCACCCGCTGCTACTTCACCCATAAAAAAAAAACCGAGCGGCGCAGATGATGGAGATAACCCACGTTCGTATCGTGTGTTTGAAGTTTAAAAAAAAAAATACTTGCAGGTGTAG
>NC_090730.1:137772892-137792892 GCF_036898095.1 Palaemon carinicauda
AGAGAGAGAGAGAGAGAGAGAGAGAGAGAGAGAGAGAGAGAGAGAGAGAGAGAGAGATGAAGGAAAATAGCAAATATTAAATCAAAATTCAAATATTCTCGAACGAAGCAAAATGAGAGAGAGAGAGAGAGAGAGAGAGAGAGAGAGAGAGAGAGAGAGAGAGAGAGAGAGAGAGAGAGAGAGAGAGAGATGCAATCAGTCAGTGATTTCCTAAACGCTGTGATTTGATCTTTATTGATTTGTTTGTGGAGTTAAAAGGGCACAATCACGCCCAACCAATAGCCGTCCCCATTAGGGTTACCTTCCCTATTCCTTCAATCAAGGGGGGAAAGGGAAGGGAAGGAAAGGGGGTTTGCCTTCAACTCCCATTTGTTCATGGGGATGAATCAGCCTTTCGTAAGGCAGTTTATTTTTTTTATTTTTTTTAAGACAGTTTTCTTGCACCTGAATACCATTAAACGCCACGCCTTTGCGCGATAACTCTAAATTTATCGTTTATTTCTACGGAGAATGAAAGAAAATCTTTAAATAGGAAGAGAGAGTAAGAGAGGATAAAAAACTAGAAGGGTAAAGAGAGATAAATCATCAATGAGATAGATAAGTCCTTTTATAGTTTATTTATCAAATATCTTTTTTAATGTTGTTAATGTTTTTAAAATATTTTATTTCATTTTTTCATTACTTCTTATATTGTTTATTTATCTCCTTATTTCTTTACTCACTGGGTTATTTTTTCCTGTTGGAGCCCTTGGGCCTTAGCATCTTGCTTTTCCAACTAGGGTTGTAGCTTAGCTAGTAGTAATAATATTAATAATAATAATAATAATAATAATAATAATAAATCATCTCGGATTAAAAAAGCCATGTAAAGACCTCTTCCTTGCCTATGGCAGGCTTTGAAAAACATTCAGGCCTAAGAAGAAGAAAAAAATATACCGGGCCTCTTTTGGAGCCGTAACAGATTTGCCTCGAACGGTGGCAATAAGTTTACGGGATTGGGTCAAGATGGCCTCATCCCAAAAGAGATGGCGTGAGATTGAATGGATAGGGTAAGAGGGCGAGGGTGGATGAAACCCCTGAAAATGTTATGGATAACCGATTCAGTGCGATAACATCTTTGCATTATTTCCCTTATAAGCTTTAGACGGTTCTCAGGGGCACCTTCGTAATCCTAATATTGCTGTACTATATGCGAGTACTATGTTACCTAGGACACATTTTTTCCTTCCTTTTTTTTATCCTTTTCGAGGTTCATTATTTTAGTTGTTTCTTTTCTTTTTATTGATTTTTACTCGGTATAGGCTAAGTGTAAGACTGAAAATTCTTAAGAAAGTGACTAGGAGGAATAGGGAAGGCAAGTAAGTGGTGGAAAAGAAGACATGGATAAAGATATGACCATTAAGATGAGATCAGAGGTGATAGTTTTGATCGAGTTGCCCATCAACGTTTGTATGGTATGTCTAGAGAGATTCAGACCGAATGGATAAAAGGAACAGTATTGTTACTTTACAGGCAATAAAGATACTTGAGTAATAATTATACGGGCATAAAGATACTTAGCACACTGGGGAAGTTGAAAAACTGTATTTTGATTTGGAGGCAGACATATGATGGTAATGGATAAAGGGAAAAAAGTATGCTTACAAGCAGAAAACAGCGTGTGAATTAAATATTTGCTAACATAGCTAAATGGTGAAAATTCCAAGTGAAGGGAAAAATCTTTAAATGGCATACATGAGTCTCTCGAGAATGTATGATATGATGCATAAGTTACTAAGGCGGATAAAAATTACTCAAATTGGAAGCAGAGAGGATCTGTTAAAGAAGTGATACTAGATAGAGACGCTTATATCTTTGAGTCTGTTCAATATATTCATAGACATAGAGATGGTGGAAGTCGGAAAAAGGACAGTACCAGTAACGTAGTTACAACATTTCATGATGCGGATATGATACATGACTGTAGTAAGCATGACTGTACCCTTTGCATATAAATTGTAGTTACTAGTATAAGATCCTGATAGCGTTTACAAGAGGAAACCTCGAAAGTAAAAGTAAGAGCAAGATTAATAGTAAATGGGTAAACAGAAACCAGAGGATAGATCAATGAATGATAATATGACTGTTGGAAAAAAAAATGAAAACAGTAGTTTCATACAGGTATTAAGTAAAACCTGAACGATAACGGTTTACTAAAAAAAATTAGAGGGAAGTAAATAGCCTGTGGAAGGCAGGGCATGAACGTATGGAACCAACAGTGGTTTATGAAAGTGAAGAGTGGAAGTTTAATGCAAAAGAAAAAACCAGCACATTAAAACTGTTCAGGTGGATCTTCTTAGAACAGTAGAAGTTGGAATAGTTGAAAGGAGGAGGCATTAAGATGATGTATAGAAGTGGTTAAAAGGTTACAGGATGTGAAAGATTGAATCAATGTTTTGAGAGGGTATGATCAAGTGGAAAGAATGAAGTGCAATAGATAGTGAAAACAGCGAGGGGTTAAGAGGTGATAGGAGGGAGAGAAAGAAAAACACCAAAAAAGGGTTGTGATGGAGTTAAATGTGTTATGAGAAAGGAGGGTTTTAATATCCGGGAAGGAAAAGAGTACATGCAAGATAGAAGTGAATGACGCAGTGTGAATAGAGGATTTAAAATATCACTAATGAGCCTTTTACTTGTTACAAAGTGGTAAATTTTAGGGGAGTTTTCAATAAAAAAGGTTTCACTCGTGATGCAGCAGTTGAAAGTTTGTGTTAGTTTTCTCTAATCGTCCTATGCAAGGCCATATACATATATATATATATATATATATATATATATATATATATATATATATATATATATATATACTTATACATATATATAAATATATATATAAGTATATATACATATATATATATATATATATATATAATATATATATTTATATATATTAAAAGAACATAATATACTAAAAAAAATTATTTTACGAACAACTCTGTTTTATGTTCCAGGTGTCCTGGATTTTTTATACAACACAGATTGATATTGAATGCGTTCTTTTTGCCTTGATAAAAAAACTATTTCTATTATGAGAACGATAGTTACAAATAAAAACAATGGAATGGTCACAGTCCCTTTCACATATATACATACTTGTTGTAAAAAATCAAGGCACATGATAGGTTCACAATAACGACTAACCAAAGCTGTATGAATCCAAGCATTATAAGCATTCACTTTATCTCACTTTAATATCGACCGAAAAATATAAAGGGAGAACACTTAGGTATATTTATAAATATAGTTTAACCATAATTTTGAAAAATGAGCATATAACTAATGTTTATCTTGTACGTAGATTGCGTGTACATTAATATCATGCACATGAATGAACATGCATGCTAAGCTGTACGTTCAGATACATAAAAGTAGGTAACCAGTTTCTCTTGGTCTATCGTTTGCATAATGTACTGACTTCACCTACAAAAATATGCTCAGACACGTTCCTCAAGGTCTTTCAGTCTGTGAACTGGTTACATACAAAGAAATCTTCGAGACCGGGTCACATGCGCACGCACATGCATCTCTACGTCTAAATCCGAGAACAGCTACCTTGTGAATAATGCATTCCGAGTCAGGTCATAAGCAAAGCTTAACGGGCGAAAAGTGAATGCTTAAAAAATTCGAAGAAGCAAGAAGAAGAATTGACCGCGTAACTTTAACGACTCTGCATTTGCATAGCATTACCGACCAGACGCTTCAAAAGTTTCCCTCCTAAAGTCTTCCTGATTCGGACTTTGTCTTTCAAATTTTTTGGTACCAAAAGAAAAAACTATCTAGGTCAAACGAGCCGAATCCATTATAGAATAGGGAGCTAGATTTTGTCTTTCAAATCTTTTGGTACAAGGTTAAATAAAAGGTCAAATGAACCACATCCATATAAAAAGAGGAATGCAAGTTTTGGCTTTCAAATTTTTGGTACCAAGAGTAAAAATATCTAGGTCAAACGGACCCAACCTGTTAAAGAATATGGATCTAGTGTTCCTTTCAAATGTCAAGAAGTCAAACTTATTAATAAGATCAAACGATTCGAATCTAACAAGTAGGGATCGAATGTTTTTCATCTCTTCAAGACTTTATCTAGATCAAACGTGTCAAGACTAAGATCGAGCTTTTGTTAATTTAATTTCATAGCTTCAAAAAAATAATTAGGTCAAACAGATCGAATCTAACAATGAAAATGGGTCGAATATTTGTCTTTCAAATTTCACGGTGTCGTATCAATGAAATAAATAGTATTTGCGTCGAATTACTACGACAACACTTCAACCATAATAGTGAATATTGATGGTATTTACTTTGAAATTTCTTCGCATAAAAAAATATGCAGAACAGACGGATCAAATACGTCCGGGAACAGGGATTGATTCATAAAAGAAATCATTTTAGTAATAAGGAATGAATGATCTCCAAGGAATCAATCAATTTTTAATATTTAGAGTTTTACTCGTGAAACGGTCGGTTCAGTTGGTACCAACAATTTTGTGATTATTATTATTATTATTATTATTATTATTATCATTATTATTATTATTATTATTATTATTATTATCATTATTATTATTATTATTACTAGCTAAGCAACAATCCTAGTAGGAAAAGCAGCCTGCTATAAGCCCAAGGGTTTCAACAGGGAAAAATAGTCCAGTGAAGAAAGGAAACAAGGAAATAAACTACAATAGAAGTAATAACAACCAAAATAAAGTATTTCAAGATTATTAATAACATTAAATTAGATTTATCATATATAAACAATAAAAACTTCATAAAAACAAGAGGAAGAGAAACAAGATAGAATAGCGTGCCCGAGTACAGTATACCCTCCAGCAAGAGAATTGTAACCTATGACAGTGGAAGACCATGGTACAGAGGCTATGGCACTACCCAAGACTAGAGAAAGACTATAGATTAGATTAAATACCTGACGTTCCGCTTTCAATAATGAACATAAATGTAATACTTTACCATAACCAGAATCAATCGAGCAATTTAATGGACTCATTCAGAAATAAATCATGTCATCACAATTAAAAAAATCAAATTCATTAATGAATAAAGAGGACTTGTGATTTTTTATGGTAAGGCGAAAAAGCCATTTGTTCATATACTTGCTTATAAAAAGCATTTTCTACCAAGGGAATTGCTTTATAGCTAAAACTGGTAATTGTTAACACTTGCTTTAAACAAAAGATTTTAACAAACTCCAACCATTTCAAGAGTAAAACTCCAAGTATTAAAAATGGATGCATTTAACTGCAGCTGAAATTAAATGAACTTCGCACTTCACAAGGGCCGACGCTCACAGATTAGTATTATGGCATTTCAACTTGCGTTGTTTGTTCAAACTTTATCAGTTAAATGCAGAGTTTTAAGTTGAATCTGATCGTTAACAATGTGTGGGACGGCTGCACACTTAAAAAAATTAGCAGCAAGTATAAAGTCGGATATGATTAACAGTATTCACTAAATCACACATTGTTTCATTTGGCGATCAATAGCTGTCGTATGCTTCGGAAAAATCCCTCAGTACAATTTATGTCAGTGCAAAGAACAATATATCTGAAGGTTGAACTATTATGTGATTCAGCTTTCCTTTTAAGATCTAAATGAGTTCATATAAAAGTATGCATCATCAGCATCATCTCCTACGCTTATTGACGCAAAGGGCCTCAGATTTTATCACTCGTCTCTATCTTCAGCTTTTAATTCAATACTTCTCAATTCATCATCTCTTACTTCACGCTTCATAATCCTTAGCCATGTAGGTGTGGGTCTTCCAACTCTTCTAGTGCCTTGTGCAGCCCAGTAGAAAGTTTGGTGAACTAATCTCCCTTAGGTAGGCGAAGAGCATGCCTAGACCATCTCCATCTACCCCTAACCATGATCTCATCCACATATGGCACTTGAGTAACCCTTCTCATAGTTTCTTTTTTAATCCTGTCCTGCCATTCAACTCTCAATATTCTTATGAGGGCTTTGTTTTCAAATCTACAAAATCTGTTGGATATTGTTTCATTGTCATACCACGTCTCGTCCATACAGTAACACCGATCTCACTAAACTCATATATAGCCAGATTTTTATATGTAATTTCAAGCGATTCTAGTTCCAAATTTTACTCAACCTAGCCATTGTCTGATTTTTTTTTTCAATCTTTCATTAAACTCTAATTTTAAAGACCCTGTATTAAAGATCATAGCTCCTAAATATTTAAATGATTCCACCTCATTAATACTTTCTCCTTGCAATGATATTTCATCTTCCATTACATATTCCGTTCTCATCATCTCTGTCTTTCTTCTATTCACCTTGAGCCCAACCTCGTGTGATATTTCATGCATTCTGGTAAGCAAGATTTGTAAGTCCTGTGGCCTTTTTGCTAATAAGGACATCGTCATCAGTATACTCTATGTCCAATCCTTCTCCGCCATCCCCAACTGTTCTAGGCATGACAAAATCCATGAGGAGGTTAAACAACATAGGTGACAACACATTCCCTTAGAGTACTCCACTGTCACTGGAAATTCATTAGATAGGACTCCATTAACATGCTATGGTCATGAACAAACTTAATCAAATTTATACATTTAAGAGGCACAAACTTTTAGAAATCCTGCTTGATCATCTCTTAGCATTTCATCAATCTTTCTCTCTAGTTTCTTTAGAATGAGCATACTATATATTTTCATGACAACTGACGAAGTATGATGCCTCTGTATTTATTGCAATCTGTCAAATCTCCTTTTTTGCCATTTTCACAAACATTCCTATCTCCCATTCATCAGCAGTTATTCCATCGTATCCAGGGGCTTTCCATCTCTTGAGTTTTTTAATGATAGCTTTGGCTTCAAATACACTAAATTCATTCATGAGCACCTCTAGGTCTTCCTCAGCTTCAGGTATATCAATGAAATTATTCCCTTCATATCTCCTTATCATGACCTAATTAAAGAATTCCATCCAACGTTGCCTTTTTTCCTCTTCTATTGTTATAACAGACCCATCTCTCTTTTTTGATGGCTATATGCTTCTTCTTTTTTGCCCCAGTGAAGATTACATTAATAATTCTATGAGCAATTCTTACATTACAGCTACTCCCTGAATTCATAGCTTTGTAAGCCTCATCTGCTTTCTTGTCTAAATATTCTCTCGTCATTTCCGGCTTTTCTTTTGACCTCACTATCAATACTAGAATACTTAGCATTCTCTACCTTGTAATTTTCATTACTTCCTCGGAAATTTCAACAATCATTTTCTTTTTATATAATCCCATGTATCATTTGATATCCACGGTTTTCTCCTTGTAACTGCATGTCCCAAAAAATTCACTACCAACTGACTGATGTATGTTCTTAACTTCACACCATTCTTAATTAATTGTCTGCTCTTTGGCCCTTAAAATCTCAAAGACTGCAAATCGATTCCTACATTCAATTGCAAAGGTTTCTCAGTGCTCATCTTTTAGAAGCTTAGTTTTATCTAACCTAGGTAGTCTATCCATATTTCTGTTGTGTGCTTTCTGTTTTAATTTCAGTGTGGCAATGAGGAGCTGGTGATCACTACCAATATCTGCACCTTTAGAGCTTCTTACATTTCTCAGAGTCGTCCTCCTTTATTCATAGCTATGTGATCTATTTGATTTTTGTAATTGCAACATGGTGAGGCCCATTTGCGGATGTTGTTGTGCTGGAAAAGAGTACCTCGAATAACAAGGTTGTTTGCTGAACAGAAGCCTATGAAATGTGCTCATTTTCATTTGCAACTTCATCAAGACCCTTGACATCAATCCCAATTTCCACAAATTTGTCAAAATTTACACAACAGTATACACATCCACATATTTTTTTCAATACTAAGCTGTTGGCTCTAAAAATGGGTGGGTCCAGAAGCATAACAACACCAAAGGCAATGTAATAGTCACCAAATAATGAATAAATCCTCAGTGCAGTTAAACTTCCACAGTACTACTCGTTTCAATCACCTATACAAAACGTTCGGCAGCAGGACGTTCTACAATGGTCCCTCTGCAACACAATGCATCTTTCGCCCTTATAGTGCACAAACTCTTGCGCTAATCGATATTACGACGCCGATGAACTATGATGTAGTAACGCCAGTTGGATAAACCAATAAATCAATCAATCATTCCTGGTTATTAATGTTTTTCCTTGACAATATCTGTCACATCATTTATCCAACCTCCAACCTGAATTATACCTCTTGTACACTAATCTTATGTCGTTTTTCCACTTAGATGCTTCCTCATCTAATCTAACCTTCCCATCGTTTGTGCATCTCCGCATTTCGTACCCTATCAATTATCATTACACCATAATTAATACACAATATTTCATCTCACCAGCTTCTACCTTTTACTTTTCATTGCATTCAATAATCTATACTTGATTCCCATAAGGAAGAATTGGTTCAACAGTCTTATGATACATTTCCATCTTTATTTACACAAGTCTTTTCCTTACATTTTGCCCATCTGCTACTTTTCTTGTTTAAGTATTTTATGATGCTGCTCCTCTTCTTCTGTCTTACCACTATCCATTGTATTTACTTCTAAATACTTATACGAATCAACCACTTCCATTCTGGTACCATCCATAATAATATTCATCGCCCCATCTACATGAAATCCTCCACCATCATTGCCTCACTCTTGCTCAAACTTACTATCAACTTTCTCCTTTTTTATCTGCTTTTGCAGTTTTTCTTCAATGCTCCCAATCAGTGCTGCCTTTCTTCGACCTTTCATATTATTGTTTTTTTTTTCTAAGTTGCCACTTTTCGTTGAAGTCTTAATGTTGAAAGATATAAAATACGTACATACATAGTCATCATTGCCACGCAAAGAAAAGTGACAAGACTTTATTGGAGTTTCTACTTTCGTCTTGTTTGCGATATCAACGGGTTCACAATGTGAATAATTATAAAATTATATCGTACGTAAACTTGGAATGGAATCCCTAAACTACCAGTTTCTTGACAATTCCACATAAGTCAGGTTTTACAAAGGAGGGCAATACAGGATTAATGAAAAGCAGACCAGGAATTAGGTTTAAACTGAGACCTTGGGTACAGGCAATTTTCCTTTCGTGGCTATAATACATATTTTAAGCTCATCATGTGTCAGCTTTAGTGACTTCTTCACACACACACACGTACATATTTGTTATAAACATATTCATGTGTGTATTTTTACACTTGGGCATCTTGAATAATTCAAGCTAACATACTCACGATTGAAAATCACTTAATAAGGTATACAAAAGACGAAAGTCATTTATAAAAAAACGTTTTAATTTACAATCACTACACACACACTATATCGTTTACCTACCTTCGCTACAATAAAATATTCTACCATATCAGAAAAGATACATTTCGTACTAAATTTGACATTTAAAATATAAACCGTCCGGTAAAATTATGAAATATGGGATATTGAAACGTCAAAAAATGTCATATAAAAAAAAAAGAGAAATAAGTGACCAATCAAAATTTAAAACAACTTCTAAAGCTTAAGAAATAAATCTCTTACTTTCTGTTATATATTTTTTCTCATTTGCTTTAATGTGCGAGCAATCTAAATCTAACCAGCCCTTAATTCCTCCACCTAACGTAATACCCAAGTTTCTCCATAGGGCCTAAACACCGCTTTCCTCTCAGTATCATTTGCATTTCGAAAAAAAATGTCTTATCCGAAACTTCGTCAGCAAGTAAGCCGTGTTTGCCAACTCCTTACACTCGTTATGCCACCTCCTTTGACTCGCTACCCAACACTCATCAAGAAGAACAAACAAAATTTTGTCGACAAAGTGGTAACTTGATACATCGCTTTCGATGACACGTTTTGCTTCGCCAACTCCTGTGATTCCAAAAGAGATTCTTTGTATTTCAATGTCAGTCAATTTTCTCTCCGCTTTTTCAATCACCAAAGCTTTATTGGATAATAAGGAAGGTGAAGACCTTTATAAATTGCTCGGCAGAGGACCGAAAATACAAGGAGAATAACATTCTGTTTTCTCCTAAACTCTTTAATTTCTGTCACATATGGAATAATCAGTAGTCTAGTCCATTCTTTCATTAAATATTTTTTTTACAGTGTAGACGCCGAATTAAAAATATTACTCTCA
This sequence comes from Palaemon carinicauda, assembly GCF_036898095.1. NCBI lineage: Eukaryota > Metazoa > Arthropoda > Malacostraca > Decapoda > Palaemonidae > Palaemon > Palaemon carinicauda. The sequence continues at coordinate 137,783,077 of NC_090730.1, forward strand.
TAAACATTATACACAGGAAAGATACGCAAACCTACATCAGAGAATAAGCTATGTCTCTGCCACGGACCCTGGTCTCTTCAATAGGTAGAAGAACTGGTTCCATGTTACATTCATACATATATAAAAACATATATATATATATATATATATATATGTGTGTGTGTGTGTGTGTGTATGTATACAGTATATATATGCAGTATACACGTGTATGTATGTATATATATATATATATATATATATATATATATATATATATATATATAGCTAAAGACTTTCTTTTTTATTATATAGGGGAGATATATGTCTGTGTATGGATGAAGGCCTACAGTACGTGGGTGTGTTTTATTTCAACATTTAGGTCTTTCCGTAACAACGGTCACCGGCATTTTAACAGCTGAATCGTGGTTGAGCCCCGATTATTAACACTCCATCCATACCTTTCACATATATAATAAAACTTACAAAACCAAACCCTAAAAGGAAAAATTTTCCTCCCAAAATACAAATTTCTTTGCAGACCACCAGACGTTTTCTCCTCTCTAGCTCAGAAATGTCTCAGCGTAAAAAATTACTCGGCAAGTGAGCTTGGTCCGCTTGCCGAGGAAACCCTATTAGGAGGGCCCAAAATATGAAAGGGCCCGTGTCACTTAAGCCGCGGCAGCTCCTTGTATAAATGACGTGACAAAGTGGAACCGGTGGCCAACTGAGCGGAACTAAGTCTCTCTTCTCCATCGCTTCAGAGAGATGAACAGATTATTATACACTTCGTGGGAATCGTCTTCATTCTCTTCAGCCTCCTCAGAGCGTCACTCGAGGAGACTGTTCGTGAATTTCAGATTCTAACATATTTGGTTTGTATTTTGGTACACACAATGAAACTGTTTTAGGATGAGGCAGAGTTCGTGGGTGTGTCTTTGAAGAGTATCAATGTCGATGAATTTTCTTTGAAGATATTCAATTCTTACTTCTAAAGAATCTTATCGAATCATATACGTTAGGAGCCAATGTCTACCCGTGTCAATCATTTTCATTCCATATCTTTTTCGTCTTCTATTTACTCTATTAAAATAGAGTAAAAAAATAGTTTGAATAAGTAGATTGGCGTCACCGTGCTTAAACTCCTCGATTAGAATAACTGAACATATAATCGACAAATCAAATAAAATCCTAAATCATCGAATAAAATGCTACCCTATTTCGAAGACAAATATCCGGGAATCAATTCGCGTGTCACATTCTTCACGACTTCTAGGAATCCAGAGCCGAAAGTCTACACAAATAAGCCATCACAAAGACTGGACATTGGATACAGATATTCCGTCCCCTATAAATTTCCGCTAAAAGAAATGATGATAGTCCAATTCCTTTAGCTATTGACCACAGCTCAAAGGAAGCACCGGATATGGATGAACGATAAAGTAACGCAATAAAAACCTTACGTTTCACGGAAAAGGAATCAATGCCCGCACCTGGCTTCGTGAGGGAAGGGAATAAGGCATAAGAAAGAGAGGGTACGCATTATCTGTCCAATTCTCAGCAGTTCTTTCGGGATACGGTAGTTAGCCCCGTGTGGCTTTCTCTTTAACTGCAACACACCACAGTCGACCAATTACCAAAATAATTCATATTATAATTAAATAAAATCAGACATAAAGGTTTGAACGGAATTTACTATCGTGAGAATTAAGGGAAACACGTTTAAAGACGGTCACTCAGCAGTGACAGATGCAAGACCAGGGTCCCTTTCCACACTTGTCAAAATTTACACAACAGTATACACATCCACATTATTTTTTTCAATATTAAGCTGTTGGCTCTAAAAATGGGTGGGTCCAGAAGAAAACCAACACCAAAGGCAATGTAATAGTCACTAAATAATGAATAAACCCTCAGTGCAGTAAAACTTCCACAGTAATGGTTTCTGATAACGGCAGGCAGACCTACGGGGTTTCAAAATACTTTATCAAGTGAAATCTATGAAGGCGTAAATACCCCTTTCGACAGCTCTCTTCTTTTAACGACAGTTCCTTTGAGAGTTAAACACCCATCTCTAATTAATATTTTCACCAACTCAAGGTCAAGTTCAATCACACTTGTATGATTAAAAATAAAGTTCCTATTGCCAAATTAGACATTTCATATGGTTTCGGGGTAAAATTTAATTAAATTATTCAAACATACAATATAAAAGATATTTATTTATAAACACTTAATTCTAGCAGTGTCAATCTTTTTACAATAAAAGTAGCCTTCTAAATGTCAAGTCAAATTCACCTTCAATCCAAACGTAGTTAACAAAATATTGAACGCAGTTGTCCATACACATGCCCTATTTCGATTCATGTTCAGTTCCCGCGAGGTATAAAGTATAAAAGCAATTACTACTTCAAGCGGTCAAAAACTTATTTGTTAATAATAAAAGCCAAAATATAAATCTGAACACCACCAAAACTTCTAAAAATACAAAAGTTCATCCAACTTCCAATTGAAATTTCGTACATGAACTTGGCGTTTCCGTGCAATCCCATTATTCCACATTTAAGACAAATATTTAAAATAATAATAAAGCTAATTTCATATCACGAAAGCAACAGCGAATCTCCTTTCCGCAGTTGCATCATATAAACCGGTTTCCAGCCAGGCGGAGGAGAAGGTAAAATGTCCGCCGGGTGGGACCAGTGGGACACCATACCTCTAAAATGAGTGTCATTTAGAATTTTCCCTCTCAAGCAATTAACAGTTTGAAAACGTGAAGTCCGATCAATTTCACAATTTAAAAATGACTTCAATTTCACAATTTAAGGAATCAGAGGGAAAATTCTACGACTGAACAAATCAACGCATCAACGCCCACGTTCTCCGTAATTACCTCCTACGGCAACTCTACATTGGTAAAGGTGAAGGGAAAAAAAAGAAGAAATGAGTCCTCAAAATCCTTGACCAGTCGTTAGGAGCTTGTACCAAAACAGGAATTAACAATCATTTCCATAAAAAAATAAATTAGAGCAGCTGCGTTAAAGCAATAATGGAGCTATTAAATTCACGGTTGGCAGCCGGGGGATTCAAATTCTATACTCTCGCTAATGGATGTCTGTCATCAAAAGGCACACCGAAATAGCCATACTTGTTTCGGTTTTCAAATTTCTCCCACAAATACATTTCGTGACACTCAAAGATCGTCGTGCAAAATAGGCTTTCGCAAAAAAAGGGATGATGACGTAATTATAACTGGAAAAGATACAATGACTTCTGGTTGTGAAAGCTGGAGTGACCAATTGATAAATAGATAGAATAAACCAGATATTTGTCTTCAATCGTTCGATAGAGAGAATAGATAAAAATTGCTAGAATCCTTCCAAGCTCACAGATATCATAGATATCTACAGTCTATAACAATAACTGATCTTTCTCTAAACTAAAGACTTAAAATCTACATGAAAGTCTCTCAATCTTTACAATACAATCAAAATTGCTTACCAAAAACCAAGTTGTGAGATTTCGCCGATTTTATGCAAAAAAAGGGATGATTAATCAAACTAAAAGGCCGACTTATTAACATGGCATCCGAGCAACGCCCTGCTTACAATTCACTTGACACGCGAATAACAAAGCTGGGAGCGAACCGCGAGTCCAGCTGCTTACATGATTCACGTGTTAACCTATCAGCCAAGCTGATGGCATATAACATTAATCCCCATTACGCGTGATGTACTGCGTGAATAAAGACGTAATCATCCTAAATCCTCGCTTTGAACTGCGAGATTTAAAATATGAAAATTTTAAATAAATCACATAAATGATCCCAGTGGATTCTATCGATAATTATTGGTGGGTAGTAGGTTGGCCAGGGCACCAGCCATCCGTTGAGATACTACCACTAGAGAGTTATGGTGTCTTCTGACTGGCCAGACAGTACTACATTGGATCCCTCTCTCTGGTTAGGGTTATTTTCCCTTTGCCTACACAAACACTGAATAGTCTGGCATATTCTTTACGTATTCTCCTCTGTCATCATACACCTGACAACACTGAGATTACTAAACAATTCTTCTTCATCCAAGGGATTAACTACTGCACTGTAATTGTTCAGTGGCCACTTTCCCCTTTTTAAGGGTAGAAGAGACTCTTCAGCTATGGTAATCAGCTCTTCTAGGAGAAGGACACTCCAAAATCAAACCATTGTTCTCTACTCATAGGTAGTGCCATAGCCTCTGTACCATGGTCTTCCACTGTCTTGGGTTAGAGTTCTCTTGCTTGAGGGTACATTCGGACACACTATTCTATTTTTTTCTCTTCCTCTGGTTTTGTTGAAATCTATATAGTTTATTTAGGCGATACTTATTCTAATGTTACTCTTCTTGAAATATTTTATTTTTCCTTATTTCCTTTCCTCACTGAGCTAGTTTCCCTGTTGGAGTACCTGGGCTTATAGCATCCTGCTTTTCCAACTAGGGTTGTAGCTTAGCAACTAATAATAATAATATTGATCTCATTTCAGAAGCAATTATCTGCCAACGAAATTTCCATTATTCTTGAAGTATGATTTGTTCATGCTCTTATACACAGCTTGTGGTTTAAATGGAGAGGAGTTCATCGTCTAGTTAATCATATTTCACAGTAAACTACTGTTTGCACATGAATTCTTATGACTGACATTATCATTAACGCCACCCCTACCCGCTTTTTTCTCTCCTTGTTTCTCCATTCATCCAACATTACTTTTTCAATTTAGCCATAAGATGAACAAGAAGAACGCATTAGGTTGCGTTACATAACCCTTGCTCTATAAAAAAAAAAAATGTAAACCATACAAGCAAGTCCTCCTGCGACATTTCTCTTAATTATAGCTAAAGTTATGTACGTTGAGGCGTCGCAAATGTCTTCTGACATGAGAAATATTTTCATAAAGATAAATTGTTACAGTTGATCAATCCTTACAATTTTGAGGTTTTGAATGTAGCTATCACATAAAATGTTTTTTTTTTTTTTTTTCAAAGTACGAATCTTCAAACATGATGAAGCTATTTATGATATACACGTACGTATAATCGTTAGCAAAAATTGAATCACTATCCATAAAAACTGTTTAATTAACATACACCAAGTTTTATTTACGTAGACTGTTTACATGCAGTGGAGTCTCTATAAAATATAAGTGTTCTTAAATAGACTCCCGTAGGAAAAAAAAAAACTTGCTTTAATTATAAACGACTTCTTAAAAGAAATTTATTCCCATTTTTAAACACAGAACAATCCCTTGATGTAAAGATAAGTTTCATCCGTATATGATGTATCATTACACGAGACTATTAATTTCATAATAGCAGTTATTTTTTGGTGCGAAACTTTCATTACTTTTTTTCTGTGGTTGGGAGTTTACCAAAAAGTCTATAGCAAAAAAAAATAAAAATTCATCATACACAATTTTTTCCTAAATTTAGCCGCTTTCTGGGTATACAACCCAGTGCCAATTACCGGCCAAACTCTTCCATAAAATCAATATTTGGAGAACAGAAATAGAGAAGTGGGTGGCCATTTACGCCGTTTTCCTCACAGAAATGAAATCGTTTATGATTAGTTTATCTTTAATGATTCCCATTAACGTTTAAATAATATTCTCTGTTAGAAAACAATGGACTGAACAACAGAATTCCTTCAGTACAAATAGGTTTGAAATGTAAAATTATAAACTGTTTTGTTTTACTGAACTGAATTCCTGTTAGTCCATTGATCTCTAAATATGGCAGAGTAATCAACCATACCTCAAAAAAAAAACGAGTTTGCATTAAAGAAAAAGTGAAATAGTATTTGGAAAACTTTTCAATGTTATGTTACATCAAATGCAAGACAGACAACGCACATACATACGCATTAATACTTGCGCTCTTTTTTCTGTCTTTTGTTTTCTCTTCTACTGCGCATAAAGGACTTACAGAGCACCACACGCCCATGCCGGTAAGGACATGAGTAAAAACGCAATGGCCACTTTGACATCACATTTACATACATTTTCCTCATGCTCATATACAGTAGATCTACATATGATAATGTCTATAGATAAACTGTAACTACAAGAAATTTTATGGTGACATACCAGAAAGCTCTCTCTCTCTCTCTCTCTCTCTCTCTCTCTCTCTCTCTCTCTCTCTCTATATATATATATATATATATATATATTTATATATATATATATATATATATATATATATATATATATATATATATATATCCCATATCGCACCCAATGAAGAGCAGCTTTTTTATGTACAAGTGTCACTGGATATATCGCTTAAAAATGATCCCTTGGTAACAGTTTGGACGCTCTATTAATACGATCCCCTGCAGAAGGAAGGAAGCAAGCACGTGGAATCCCTGCCATTTTCCCTCCAATCTAAATGTAAAATTAGCTTCCATTCGAAAGATTTCCCCTGAGTGAGTCGAGCAACAAACATTGTAATCGCCGGTGACCTAAAATCCCAGACGGCAAAACGCCCCCCTCGTATTTTTTTTCCCTGCCGTTAAATCCCGGCTTCTTAGAGGATTACATTTGCATTCGGAAGGGAGACACGAAAAACGCGGGGTGACTTTACATATCATCTCTTGATTCTCTTCTCTGCTGACCCGACCTCATTTGACCCACGATGCGATGATCTCCGTAAAGGTCATGTTGTGTTCACAAGGCAACTGGCATATATGACCTACGTGGTTGTGGCACAAGTAGCCTACTGTACTTCTCTCCTATATAATAAAGAGCACATATCTGGCTCCATATATATATATATATATATATATATATATATATATATATATATATATATATATATATATATATATGTATATATATATATTCATATAAATGTATATATTTATATATATATATATATATATATATATATATATGTGTGTGTGTGTAAACAGTATATATACGCATATATATCCGTTTCCAGAGCATGCTTAGCAGCATTTCCAGGCGTATAACTACTTGATATCTACCCATCCCTCGGGTAGGGAAGAGGTGAAGTAGTCATACCCTCATGAGAGGGGGTGCGCGCGCGTGCGTATGTGTGTGAGTATATATATATATATATATATATATATATATATATATATACATATATATGCATATGCATATATATGTATATAAATATATATATATATATATATATATATATATATATATATGTATATAAATATATATATATATATATATGTATATATATATGTAAATATATATATATATATATATATATATATATATATATATATATATATATATATATATATATATATATAGCCGTAATTTTTCACGGGTCGCCTGCAGTTGTAAATAAATGTTTTCATACACGGGATCGAGGCTCAGAGCGGATAAGGAGAAATCATCTCATTTCTACTTCGACTTTCCAAAGCTTCCATTGGAAATCGTATCCAAAGGATATAGAAAGATATTAAGATGAAATTTAGTATAGGATTTTTACCTTATGGAGGAAAATTGACATTATTATAGTTATATTTGATGCCCGAGAATAACCGTTTTTTTTTCAGGTGATATGAAAGTAAAACAAGGACGATGAAAGGCAATAAATGAGGATATGCTATTGCAATGCAACGCAATAGTTCCTCTTTTACAAAACAAATTTTGTTAGTTATTCATCACTGGGTCGCGGATTGATCAACTAATTGATCGCTTGATTAAATCTACCTTGGAAGAAACATGAAAATATAATAAACAAAACATATATGACACGACTATTGAAACACAGGAATTGTTTCAATACTTTCTTTGAAGAGGAATATTATGACTATATACAGTAAAACAGTACATTAACTTACATTCTGGTTTTCATGGTATTACCAAATATTTTTGTAATGATGTCAGGTGTGATGAAACAATTAAATCAAAATTATATATATATATATATATATATATATATATATATATATATATATATAAAATAATAATAATAATAATAATAATAATTTCACAAAACCCAAGAGTATATGCAAAAAATGTTTTATCTATGCTATCGGATATAATCAACACTATCTATCATGCAGCGATATATATATATATATATATATATATATATATATATATATATATATATATATATATATATATATATATATGTGTGTGTGTGTGTGTGTGTGTGTTTATAAAAATTCATTGTATTTTACTTAACAAAAACATTTAAATTTCTGTGTATGCATGAATGAATGCAAGTTATTATTCTACACATTACGTGCAATAAAATTTACTTCTCAACTTGTAATTCCGTGGGTGGGCGATTACAGTAAGAGGTCTCTTCATAAAATGTAAAGGAGTTTTTGCATTCCTAAAAAAAGTTCTAACAAAAATCCACATATTATATATATATATATATATATATATATATATATATATATATATATATATATATATATACTGTATATATTATCAGGATTCATTCTGAACATATCCTACTCAGATAAAGCTTTAAAAAAAAACCATGAAAGTAAAGTACTGTAATTTAAAGCTTAACAAAATATGTAAAGCTTTGCTTATGGTATTCCCAGCGTGTCCAGGGAAATGTAAATGAATGTAAATATGATTTCAAACAAATGTAAATTATCAAATATATATTTTCAAAAGCGCGCAGTACAGAAACTGAATTCTATGCATACTAAAGATATGAAGAGAAACGTCCTCATACGAGTACTGAAAATATTATGATGATGAGATTAATATTCTATGAATCTCATAGGAAATGTAAATAAGGAAAATCGTCAGCAAATGCTATTTTGTTCATCAAGAAGAATAATTAACATGTGAAACTTGTCCCAGAGAATAATTCATAAAGTCAGCGGTAATCTAGCTAAGCTACAATCCTAGTTGGGAAAGCAGGATGCTATAATCCCAAGGGCTCCAACAGGGAAAAATAGCACAGCGAGGAAAGGAAATTAGAAAATATATAAACTATATGAGCTGTAATAAATAATACATAATATTTAATGATTAGTAACAACGTTGAAATATATGTGCCATATATAAACTATGAAGAGAGAATCGTGTCAACCTGTTTTACATAAAAACATTCGCAGTAAATTTGAACTTCTGAAATTCCCACGATTCAACTGCCTCATTAGAAAGATCATTCTACAATCTGCTCACAGCTGGAATAAAACTTATAACGTTGTGCAGTATTGAGCCTTACGGTGGAGAAGGCATGACTATTAAAATTAACTGAAAACCTAGTACAACATACATGATGGTACAGTCTGGGAAGATCTGAATCTAAATGATGGTCATAATTCTGTAAAATCTTATGCAACATGCCTAAAGAACTAACTGAACGACGGTGCCAGAGATTAATATCTACATCAGGTATAAGAAATTTAATAGACCGGAAGTTCCTGCCCAATAAATCAAGGTGAGAATCAGCAGCTGAAGCCCAGACAGGAGAACAATACTCGAAACAAGGTAGAATAAAAGAATTCAAATACTTTTTTGAGAATATATTAATCACCAAAAATCTTACAAGGATCTCTCAATAAGCCAATTTTTTGTGCACTTCAAGAAGAAACAGGCCGAATGGGTTTCTCAAAAGTAAATTTGCAATCAAGAATCACACAAAAAATTCTAAGGAGCCATATAGAATTGAAGTAACATTACAAATGCTGAGATCTGGCTCTCGAGAAGCCACTGTCATCGACCTTACAATTATATTTTGAGTTTTGTTAAGATTCAACTTCAACTTCATGTCACATAATTTTTACCATGCACTAATTTTAGCTAGATCTCTATTATGGAATTCAGCAACTCCAGGTCTACATTCAGAA